>NW_018128277.1:396074-400630 GCF_001952655.1 Monopterus albus | reverse complement strand
GATCCCGGTTCAAGCTGCTGCCGGTTAGCTTCCAAGGCCCCGCAGGTTAGCTTCCAAGGCCCCGCAGGTTTCAAAGCTCACATACTGGTTTTATGGTGTTTTCAGGGTGTACACGCACGGAGCGGCCCAGCTGGGCGGAGCAGCGCGCGGCGTCTGTCTGCAGCTCACCTGAGACCCCAGGTGAGCACAGCGCTTCACTTTATAAGTTACCGTCATGTAACGTCGAGTTTTGTGCCAGAACAGTCCACCCAGCACTAAACGGACAGAGGCTTCAACATGCAATGGGGGTAATTTGGGCCTTTTATTGCATCATAATAAAATATAGCTTGTCTGCCTTTGCTCTTTAGATCCATTACCGGTCATTACTGCATTTACCTTAAAGATTAATTTCCAAATATGTATAAATGTCAACTGCATGTCGGTCTGGGGCGGACCAGCCTGTTAAGTGATCCTCACACAATAACCCTTCAGTGTATTTCTCAAAATGTTCCTTTACCTTACACTGCACCGAGTGGGTAAATGGTCTTATACTTGTATATGGCCTTTCTATGCTTTTACAGCACACTCAAAGCGCTTTCACATTATTCGGCCATTCACCCATTCGCACTCACACACCGGTGACATCACCGGGAGCAACTGGGGGTTCAGTGTCTTGCTCAAGGACACCTCAGACATGTTGACTGGACAAGCCGGGAATCGAACCGCTACGACCCGCTCTACCTCCTGAGCCACAGCCGCACCCCCCTTCCGCACTGTGCAGGAAGAACACTTCTACACTTTAATAGTCCAACAAAACAAAACTTACAGGCCAACCGAGTTGCAGCCAGGTCAGAGCGATGCTTCAGAAGCTGGCCCCTGTGTGACCTCCGTATCTGACCCCTGCTGTGCATTACAATCTCGTTTTACAGCATCGACACCGGTCAGCGCTCCAGAGAAGCAGCTTTACGGTGTTCCCACAGTTGCTCCCCTGACTGGCACATCCAGGCTGCTGTGCCTCATGTCCCGCAGGTTTGCACCGACCTGAGTAAACCTGTGGCGCCTTACTGTGTCACAACCCTAAAATAATGTTGTGCGGCCCTGATTCACGTCCCTAAGGCGTATGTAGCACACACTCACACAGGTAGTAAGGGAAAGTACATCTACTCTATCTAGTTTTATTTGAGTATTTCCACCATATTTATGTTTTGTAATTTGGATTTTCCCATTGTACTAGTACTTCTGGGTACTTGCACACTAGTTCCTTCCTCCCGTATGTGTGTGTTAGACAGTGTGTATTAGTGACCTTTAACTGAGTGAGCTGACCTTTAACTTAACAAGACAGCTCGCTCCACAAGCTGTTTAAAATGACAAACTACTCAAAGTGCTCTGAGGTCAGTGGCGTGTTGTTAATGCTGGGAGAGGCTGTGACACCAGTGTGCCCGCTCCGCTCAGTGAGTACTCACAGACACAGATACACACCAGCGCCCTACTTGTGTAACTGTGAATGGTTGTGGCTCGACTCACTGCTCTGTGAAGTGAGCGGTGAGTCACGTCGTGCCATCCACCTGACTCACTTGGTTTCCCAAACTTGAATCGAGTGAAAACAACACTTGCAGTCTGAATCTCCACTAGAGGCTGTGTTTCTTACACAAAGTACTGAACTGAACCAACCACAAATTTATCTGTCGACAGCTGCGTTCACAAAATCACCACTGTCCTCAGATCTGGGCCACCTGCGTATGTGCTCCTCGATCCAACTCCGCTGCCATATCAGAATCTATGTGCTTGTTTGAATGTCTCTGCACATTCAGCCTGTTGTCGTCAACAGCATCTGTCTTAAGAGAAGATATTAGCTTAGAGCTTCAGTCTACGATGTTGGTGTTAACACAAAGGAGGCGCTGCTGGGACTTGAACCCAGGATCTCCTGTTTACTGCTTAAAACATAGCTCCAACACCTCATGGAAGTTACAAAACTTATTTGGAACGGAAGCACGAGTCCTTTAGGTTCATAGGCATGTGAACAGTGACCTGAGCGAGCTCTAAGAGGTGCTGGGGCTTAGTGGGCTAAAGCAGCTATCTAGCAAACAAGCTTCTTCTGTAATGACACCACGTCCAACATCAGACTCAAAATATTATAGGCACTGAGCAAACTCTGTCCATCCATGTTTGTCAGTGGCAGCTGGCCGAGTGTTAGGAGGTGCAACTTAATTCACTTCGACACTCTTTATTTTCCACCATTGGAAAAAATGTCAGGTTCAGGAGAGAAGCTCAAACAGCAGCAGTTGTCTTCTAAAGTATGCTGTTCATTCTGGTCAGAAAGCATGAAACTCACTGATGTGCACGTCAAGTTCACACCAAGGCAGCAGCTTTTACCTGATAGAGCTTAAACCAACATGTTAACAGGAGAAACCTGGGGTTCAGTGCCACACCCAAGGGCACTTCAGCACATGGACCTTGGAGTCAAACCTCCAACCGCTCTGCCTTCTGAAAAGGATTTGACCTTGACATGATTTGAACACAATCTTCTGATCTGGAGTCAGACGCGCTACCGTTGTGCTACGATGTCCCACGAGGCTCAGTGTTACATACTTAACGGTGAGTTGTACGTGAAACAAGAGAAATTTCACATTATGCTTTGATAGTTGAACAAACTGCCAGTGGGTCCTGGGTTTGAATCCCAGCAGAGCCAAAAGGATTACTCGATGTGACTTCCTGCGAACACCCCATAATCAAGTTGTTTTCAATATTTCAATATGTGTTAATGTTACTGTAAGCTCCCCCTCAACTATGGGAGCTTTTTTACTGGTTCTCTGGGGCGCTGTGGCTCAGTGGGTTAAAGCACCTGTCTAGTAAACAGGGGATCCTGGGTTCAAATCCCAGCAGTGCCTAATGGGCTGGAACCTGTGGTTGTTTGCTTCGCTGCTGTACAGCTTTTTTTTTTCCCCACACAAGGCTGTAGAAGAAGGTGGACAGGTTTCATTCAACTCAACTGTAACGCAGGTTCTATCAGAGCACCACTGTGTAAAACATCAGACAGGAGCAACAAGGAAATTAACCTAACCTAACCACTAACAGAGATTTAGATGAGAGAGATCTGATATTTATTATTTGTTTGATGAGAGGTACTGTAGCTCAGTGGTTTAATGCACCTCTCTAATAAACAGGAGTTTCTAGGTTCAAGTCCCAGCGGTGTCAGTACTTGCATTGTTTTCAACATATGGACACTGAGCAGCTCCCTCCAGTTAGTGTTGGTCTGATAACAACAGCCCTGCACTAACTTGTCTTAAAGCTCATAGCATTGCAGCTTTTATAAATGTAGGTGTGTTTACTGTTGAGGTATTAATGTGTGTGACCGACTGTACACTGTCTCATACAGCACATGCATGACCTGCATAGCTCTTTAATCTACAACAGCCACACGTTCCAGTGTCTCCACACACTAACATCATCCAGATATGAATATCCTACACACAGTGACCCCAGGGTAACAATATGAGCACACAGCACCAAGTATACACATTGTTCCCGTGCCATCACATTGAACTGCCGTCAACATTATCAAACTAAAATACATTATTATTTATCTGCTACATCAAACGGGTCCATGATACTGTGATTTAAAGGATACGTTTGTTGACATTCATAGTTTTTTTTGGTGCGAGATCCAAATCTAAAGCCTGACAAAGCTCATTCCTCTATTTAAAACTCTCAGTGCCACATAGAGTACACTGCCCTGCTGCCACACGTACAAGAGCACCAAATATGGATTAATCCGCTGCTGAAAATAGTCCCCAATAAACTCATTATTACCTCTCGCTTCTTTTGGTAAGAAACTATAGAGTAACACTGTTTCAAACATGCTTGGGGTTAGTGATACCATTGGGTTTTGTGTTGGGTTTTTTGTGTTTACTCAAACAGTTAAAATGTGAAAGGAGCTGTAACCTGAGCAAATTCAGCTGCTGCCAGGGTAAACTGATGGAAAGTTTAGTGATTTATCGATTAACTGAGCAGATGTTGAAGTAACTTTTTAGGCAGGAATGTTGTCTAGTTGCAGCTTCTCAACAGGAGGATTCGCTGCTCTTCTGACACAATATGACCTAAGCTTCTCCGAGGTTTGACCTCTTGAACAGATGAAACAAGCCGTTTGACAGGATTCTGAAGGTATATGTAGAGAAGCTAACCAGCCCACAACCTGAGAAAGATGAAATGCTGAGTTCACTGTTCGATGAGGAGGCAGATCCAGTTCAACGCCTTGCTGGGGGGGACCCTCAGCAGGTGGACCTGGGGTGGAGGAGGGAGTTTGGACCTGCGGCCTGGCAGTATCAGCCCTCCTGCTGCTGACCTTATAGCTATCAGAGCTCTTTTACTCGTGACATTTCTAGATAGGCCTTATCACCACAAAGATAATGAGACGCCTCCTGGCATTGCCCTGATTGGGTCCGAGGGAGACCCTGGCTGTACCGGTGTGAGGGGGGTGGGGAGTCTAGAAGAATCTACTGGGTCTATATTAGCCCTGGTGAATCACGACGGGCCTGGCATACCAGGTGTCCCCTTTCATGCCATATAAGTCCACACCC
>NW_018128277.1:393348-396001 GCF_001952655.1 Monopterus albus | reverse complement strand
ACGCCACAGTGCTATCTCTGTCTATTCTTAGGCTGTCACTTCAGCTCATCTGAGCAGGCAAGTGCTCTTCTTTCTCCTCTCTCAGCTCCTTCTTCTTTTGTCCTCTCCCTCTTTCCTGGTTTGTGCATTTGGCAGAATTTTAATGTCTAGGTCGTTTCCTTGTCTTACACCTGCCTGACTTCCGATACTCTGTCTCCTTTCAGAGGCTGCTCGCCATAGGCCCTCACTCCCGTTCTTCCAGCTGCTCTGGGGTTTTTCATACATTTGGCTTAACCACCGCTGTCCATTTCTGAGGATCTTTCATTTGCCTGAAAGAATGAGTGCCTACACTGTGACGCTGCCCGGCCTCGGCCCCTGGGGCTTCAGGCTGCAGGGGGGGAAGGACTTCAACATGCCCCTGACCATCTCCAAGGTAAGAAACTGAAGGGAAACAGCTTCAGTTTGGGATTTTCTGTGTATGAGTCTCTTCTCTGCTGCTGAGAAGCCTACAGACAATCTTTTGCATCTTTAATGAATTTACTATCAGTTCAGTTCACATTACGTTTGGGACTTTCTGTAATGTGTTAGACTTCCTGATGTCTTCAACGGTGCAAAATCTGTTTTATCAAGTTGTGTCTGTTCATAGAAATCTGCTCAGAAACTCCTGGTGTAGTAGCACCACCTGGTTTTATCAGAAACAAATGCATTTCAAGAGTTTTCTAAAAATTCCTGCCTCTAGTCTCTGTGTGTATCTGGTGGCCGACGGGTTTAGACACCGTACAGCCATAGTGGTCCCAGCTGGGGACCTTTGTTGCACGTCTCTCCTCCCCTCACTTCATTTCCTGTCAGTCTCAAAATGCTTTGCATGAGATGAGGAAAATGCAGAAGAAAAACACTTGAAACCACAATAAAAATGAAAATTGAATCAACTGAAATTAAACCAAAGTCAATGGTTGTTTTATAATCGTACCTTGACTTTAGAAAATACTCAACAGCAGATTTAGAAAGTTTATCAAGTTAAAGTATTTTGACTCTACTAGCAGATTTGTTCACTTGTTTTATTTCAAGGACTCAGTTAAATGACTTGAGAAGAAGGCAGGTTTTTTCATTTGAAAATCAACTTGCAGAAACATTCCTTCTATTTCTGTGAAAGTTAAATTATTTCAGCAGTGGGGGGGCTACATCTCTGCAGGTTTACTGAGGTCAGTGTAAACCAATGGCCCCCCCAGAAAGAGAGAGACAACGTCTGAGCGGCGGTAAAGCCGTCCCTCTGGTTTGTGTTCTGTACCTTGTGTCTCGCTTCATGTCAGCGGATCATTTTCAGACTGTTTCTGTTATATGAGGATGGTTTTGTGATTATAGGCTGCCATTCTGAAGCACATGTGGAGCCTGCGTGGGTGAGATCTATGGCCCCTGGCATCCCCCCAGTGCCCCGCAGGGTGTGACGGCTGCCAGGATTTGTCAGGGAGGTGGAAAGCAGAGCCGCAGGCCTAAAACTGGAGCTGGTGTTGGTTTCACAGCCTCTGAATAGACACACAGGGACAGACCTCTCCTCTCTGCTCTGCTTTATCGTCCACAGTCCTTCTGGGCTCACAGGAGAATTTGACGCATCTGTTATCAGGATGCTGTGATCCTTGACCTTTGACCTTCTCAAGTTGGCTTGTTGGTGATTTTAGGCTTTGAGTCTCATTCTGCTATAGCTTCAGGGCACCAAGGAATTTATTTTCTGATTCTTTGCCTTTTCATAAAACATGTACTGTGTCAGGACCTGGCCCTGCAGGCATGTGACCTGCTGCCATCTTAGTGAAATAAGTGACACTCTCTGACCAGTCTGGGCGGTTATTTGTACAGGTTGCCACATTGCTGGTGCACTGCGATGTAGTTGATTTAATTTATTTATGTGCAGTAGATATATTTGTTACGTTCACAAATTTTAAGTTGAAAAAACAAGTTAAATGTTACAGTGTAGTTGAGCTCAGCTAGAGAGTTTTGGCTGAAGTGACACAATGATGTTCAGCAGCTGTTCACACAGTCACGGCAGGAACAGCTGACAAGGGTCTTCCTCTCTGTTCTTGCTGTCTTTTTTGTCTCTTTCTGTGGTGCATGATATCATCGTGTGGCCGTTTTGGAAGACAAGCTTCAGCTGTTCACAGTGTGTCAGGTTTTACTGATCATCAAACGTCACATGAACAGACCAGGAGAACATCAGCTCTGTGAACTGAGTGTGAAAAATGTGGAAGATTTGTGGTAACAATTTATTTTACGCACCCACTATTTCTACTAACTTCTTGAACATTTCCTGGAATTTTATTTTGGCGATTTAACTACTTGACTAGATAAAAGATGGACGAAGCCTTAGTGACGCCACCCGTTGGTTTTCTGTAGAGTGGTTGTGAAGCTCGAGTGTGGCCGTCGCCATATTGGTGGTGCTTCACTCTGCCTGCTAGGTCTAATCCAAAAATGGGCAAAGGGGCGTGGTGTGAGCGGAGCTCCCCTGACAGGTAGCGGCCAGCCACCTGTGGTGGGGCCAAGCTCCAACCTCCGAGGCTGAAAAAGGAAGCCAATGCTGCAGTTCCAAAACCTGCAGTTCCTTGAGCAGCCACTAGAGGTTGGCTCCAGACGGGAGTTAGTCCCCGTAGACTAGACTCCTGTGTTAAAATGCCCTGCTTTACAG
>NW_018128277.1:381920-393216 GCF_001952655.1 Monopterus albus | reverse complement strand
GCTCCTTTCATCCTGCCCCCTCAGCCCCGCCTCTTCGCCCACTTTTGGATTAGACCTAGCAGGCAGAGTGAAACGCTACCAGTATGGGGATGGCCAGACTAGAGCTTCATCACTGCCAATGGGTTAAGCTTAATTTCACCAAAAAGATGCAAAATGACAAAAAAAAGCACACAAGCGGATTAGGAACAGGTGTAAAACCACTAAAAAGAGACAAAACAAATAGACAGGGACACAACGCTGTGGAGCTTCTTGTCCCCGCCTCACTGCAGCGCCCTGACATGCATCTTGCAGCTGCGTCTGCACACAGGCCTGCAGTGTGGCTGCTGACAGGCTGTTTTTGGCCTCCTGCTCCTCTGTTCACAGCTACTGTTACAGCCGTACAGAGTCGCTGCTGTAGCCTCTGTGTGTGTCACAGTTCTAGCTCCACTGCACTGTTATAGAGGGAAAGTCCTGACATCACTTCCTACCTCCCTGCTGTGAGTTGATAAGAGAAGTTTGGGAACCTTTGGGAGTGTAGCTAAATTAAACAGCAGTTTATTCACCAGCAGTCGAGGTGGCCCAGGGTGATCCACAGTATCAGCAGCAGGCAAGGTGCAGGTGTTTGTTAATATAAAGCCGGTTCACTCAGATTTTTGTTTTAAGTCTTGATTGTTTAGCTGCTTTTGGT
Organism: Monopterus albus; assembly: GCF_001952655.1. NCBI lineage: Eukaryota > Metazoa > Chordata > Actinopteri > Synbranchiformes > Synbranchidae > Monopterus > Monopterus albus. Next base: position 392,549 of record NW_018128277.1, on the reverse strand, counting down.
AAATAAGCTGAAGAGAATCTGGAAATGTGGATGTGTTTAAAGTGTATATGGCGAGAGTGAAGTGTATGTGGGTCAGTGTGAAACTAGGCCGCTGCAGTCCGGACAGGTCTCACATTGTTCAGGCTCAGTGAGCAGCTCGCCATTCACTTTGGTTGGGTTTAATCCAGCCGGCGATGGTGAAATACTGTGGAAGCTCAGTGAGTCTGAATCAGCTGGAGTCAGTGAACAGAGAAGGAAAACAGAAAGAGATATGAAGCAGTGCCGAGGGTTCAGTAGCAGTATGTGAATGAAGGCTGCTGTGAGTCAGCTGCTTCAGTACAAGTTAACGTTTGCACAAACACACACAGTTTGAAGCCTAAAAATTAGTCAGTCTGCCTCAGTCAGCAATAAAAAGGTTCCTTCTGTTCTTTGGAGAACAAAAGAATAGAATAGAATATGAAAATCCTGAGAGTATAATGGAAGAGAATGAAGGCTTTATTGCAGGATAGTTTTAGCTTGGTGTGCCTAATAAACAGACAACTTGGATGGATGATAGGTTACTTAAGCAGGGAAAATCATTTTGTACTGCAGCCAAACACAAGTTAGCAGAACTAAACCTGACTGTTGGTGCGCTCCTCTTTATTTGCCACAGCCAAGCAGCTGTGTGTCTGTTCTTATGGTGTTATGTTGGTTGTTCTCTGTTGCTGCTGTAACACAGAAATTTCCCCACTGTGGGATCAATAAAGTACCTACTCTACAGATGTTACCTGTAACTAGCAGGGAAACTGCTCGTGGTCTCTGTGTGGCCTACACTCCTACGTGGGGCTTAGTGGGTTAAAGCATTTGCCTTGTAAACAGGGGATCCTGGGTTCAAATCCCAGCAGAACTGACTCCCAGAACTGAGTACCCCACACAAAGTAATGTAAGGAAGTGATTTTGGTCTAGTTTGTCGACATAGCACTACACTCCATGTAGCATTTTAGTAAGATGTTTACTCCATCATCGATGACAAACATGGGCAGTTTGTTCAACTATCAAAGCATAATGTGAAATTTCTCTTGTTTCATGTACAATTCACAAAGTATGTAACACTGAGCCTCATGTGAAAGTGGCTGGAAGCCTGTAGGGACCTCGTGGCGCAACGGTAGCGCGTCTGACTCCAGATCAGAAGATTGTGTGTTCAAATCATGTCAAGGTCAAATCCTTTTCAGAAGGCAGAGTGGTTGGAGGTTTGACTCCAAGGTCCATGTGCTGAAGTGCCCTTGGGTGTGGCACTGAAACCCAGGTTTCTCCTGTTAACATGTTGGTTTAAGCTCTATCAGGTAAAAGCTGCTGCCTTGGTGTGGACTTGACGTGCACATCAGTGAGTTTCATGCTTTCTGACCAGAATGAACAGCATACTTTAGAAGACAACTGCTGCTGTTTGAGCTTCTCTCCTGAACCTGACATTTTTTCCAATGGTGGAAAATAAAGAGTGTCGAAGTGAATTAAGTTGCACCTCCTAACACTCGGCCAGCTGCCACTGACAAACATGGATGGACAGAGTTTGCTCAGTGCCTATAATATTTTGAGTCTGATGTTGGACGTGGTGTCATTACCTACTCAGGTCACTGTTCACATGCCTGTGGACCTAAAAGACTCGTGCTTCCTTTCCAAATAAGTTTTGTAACTTCCATGAGGTGTTGGAGCAATAAACATTTAGTTGATGTTGTGAAAGCAGCTTGTTTTCTCTGCAAACAACAACCAAACCACGCTTCACAGGTGGATTTCCAGGTTCAAGGGTAGTTTGTGAGCACACATTTTGATTATAACCTCTTGATTCACTCTTTTCCCATTTGATTGATTGTTTCATGGAACCTTTTCTACAGTTGAGTGATTAAAAGATTCAGAGTGACGGGGTCACTCGGCTGTGGGACAAACTTGTCTCAGAGGGAAAAACTCCAGGAGGTCTGAAAAACAACTCTTTGCTTGTTTGCTCTCAGTTTGTGTAAGACGTGGTCTTTGCGTCCATAGCTTGTTTGACTGAGGATTCTTGGAGTAAAAGTTAGAGCTAAACATCCTTGTCTTTGTGTTGAGACAGATCACTCCGGGGAGCAAAGCGGCGCAGTGTAACCTGATCCAGGGAGATGTCATCGTCGCCATTGATGGCGTCAGCACTGAGGGCATGACTCACCTGGACGCCCAGAACAAGATCAAGATGGCCAACTTCAACCTGGCACTCACCATGTCCAAGTGAGAACCTCTACTTTACACCTCTGCTCCTTTATATGTCAGAGGGAAATGTGCAGCGCCACAGTTATCTGAGAGCTACAGGTTGTTGCTGTGCAGATTAAGGTTTTACATTAAAATCCACAGTACAGGCCTTATTAAATGCACTGCTGACAGCCACACAGAAGTGAGTCCAGCAGGGGCCCCTGGTCACAGGTTTCAGATCAGCTGCTAGCAGATGCACCAAAGAGACATATCCTCTCTGAATGTCTGACAGGTTTCATTAAAATGATCGTTTGGGTCCTGAGACAGAAAATCGACCAGTATTTCATAACAAATTAAAGATGAGAGTTTAAAAACTGAAAACAGATCAGTGAATCACACCTTTGTTCTTTCTTCTCCTGTGAATCATCTGACGACCTCTCAGGTTTACCCAGTGGGCTTCAGGTTGGGAACCACAGGGCTGTAATATGCAGTAGTTAAGACCAGCTGTGGCTCGGTTCACCGGTAAAATGCTCAGTCACATGGCAGATGTTATTACAGCCTCCCCTCCAGCCTCTTCTCACTGTGGCTTTTATCAAGTTCCTCCAACTTTATAGTTAAAATATTGACTCTTCCCATTACGTCCTGACCTTGAGGCTGATGGGGACGTTTCCTGTAATGGGTGTGCTCTGACCTCGTCTTGTTTGTAGCTGAAAATTAGAGGTTTTCTTTCCTTTTTCTCTCTCTCTTCTGAAGGTTGACAGATTCATTCAGTCTGTGTCCTTCTGTAGAAAATGAACAATGTTTCATCACAGCGACCCACATTCTGAAGGATTTCATGGATTAAATAAAATGCCTGCGAACTGCTCTCCTAATGCACCCTGGTTTTCACATAACACAATCCTTTGAGCGTCAGACAAGTGCACAGGAGATTGTTTGGATGTGGAAGTCTAAAGGGAAAAACCCTCCTGGAAATATGAAATCTAAGGACAAGCTGGGATTTATTGTTTCTTTACAAAGACAGCTTTGACAGGTTTCTGTCCTAAAAACCCCACATGAAGTGATATCGGTTCTCTGGCTGTAAAAGTGAGATCAGACTGGAATAATTTGATTTAATAATTTAATTTGTACTGAAGTAACCAACTGATTTGAGATTCTCTGTCCTGATAGTTTGTTGTGTTTAGATTGTCTTACTGTGTATTAGTGTGCCACTCCTCAGACACTGAGCTCATTTACGGGACTAAAGTCAGAAATGTAGAAAAGCACCAAGCGACACAAAACTTGTACAAATGTTTTTTATTTCTGTGAAAGTTGGTCACGCCTGTTCACACGTGGATCATCGCCTTTGTTTTCCTGCAGGTTTAAACGTCCCACTCCGATGCCGCCGATGAGAATGGACACCATTATTCCCATGATCCCTCACCAACAGGTATCCTAATCCACAATGCATTTCTGCTGCTACAAAGTGCTGTAGCGGTCTGGTGTGCTCAGATCCACCCTGGACTCTGAGATGACACTGATGTGCTGTTATTCATCTAAACTCTCGGTGCCACCTTGAGTCAAGTGTTTTACTTCACAGCCCTTTTGCCAACATACACACTGTGTAAAGGTGTCAGGCATCGAAAGTCAAGTATCCCTTCATGAGTCGTTTGTGTTTATCAGTTACCTTTGTCCAAATGCAGTGAAGAGGAAAACACTAAACCAGACCAGTATTTGCTGTGACACCCCCTTTGTCTTTAAACCAGCCCCAGGTCCCCTCAGTCCACCTGCAGGCAGTGTTTCCAGGTACTGTGCAGGTAGGATAAGGATAATCACCTTTATTGGCCAAGTATGTTACACACAAGGAATTTGTTTCCGGTACAGAACCGATGACAGCCATCTGCAACGCCAACTCAACCGATGGCTCTAATCATCGGGGGCAACTTGGGGGTTCAGTGTCTTGCCCAAGGACATTTCGACACGTGGACTGGAGGCACCGAGATTCAAACCTCCGACCCTCTGGTTAGAAGACGACTGCTTTACCCACCGTACCACAGTCGCCCCCAGAAAAAAAGCACTGTTGCCCAAACAGGGACTTGAACCCTGGACCCTCACATTGCAGAACTCCTGGTCCTTCTGGTCTCTGAGCACTCTGGTGCAGGTCTGGGCTCTGTGTCAGGCTGCAGGACGGGGTGATGGATAGGGACAACTTTTATACACTGTACATGGAGTTTTCTCTTTGCTAGCATCAGATCATCTGGACTGGTTAGACTGGTCAGACTGGCCAAATGTGGAAGCATATGAGTGTAACAACACACACACTGTGAACCCCATCCTCAGCCTGAAGCTGAGATGTGAAGGTTCAGTCACATTGTTTCCAAACAGTGGGCTGCTGCCCTCTGGTGGCCGCTGGGAGAAAGACAAGGCAAAACCCTTCATGCACGGTTTAACAAAAAATACTGGGTGGGTGAAAACCTTTTGTTTCCAGTTCCACAGGGCTGGATGCTCCTGTGTGCACTGAGACGCTCAGTCACCACTGGTTGAACCTGAAGACTCGGATTATCTAACGCTCATCAGTTTGGATACAAGCATCAGCCAAAATAAATGTAAATGATCAATATCTTAATTATTTGGTTTATATATAGGACGTTATCTTTGAGGCCTATAGACTTGTGATGCTGGATAATACTGATGTGATATAAACACTCTGTAGCTTTATGTAAGGTATCAAGACTGTAAAGCAGAAGAAATACTGAAAAGCTATTGATGATGATAGTCTGTAAACATTAAAAATATGAATAGAATATAAATAAAATATATTAAAATGATGAGTGAGTGGTATCTAACAGATATAAGTTAGCATGAGGGATTTATAAGTTTCAGTTAGGTTTTAGACCCCGCCATAGTACAGAGTCGGCACTACTTAAGATTCATAATGACATCACCACGGCCCTTGATGCCAATTGTCCATTATCTTAGTTCTTAGATTTATCTGTGGCTTTTGATACAGTACCATGCAATTTTACTTTCGAAACTTGAACACCTTGTCGGGTTGCGAGGTACGGTCTTAAACTGGTTTGCTTCTATTTTGACTGACAGAACCTTTTCTGTCATCATTGATGATTTCTCGTCTGACATAGCTCCTCTCACCTCAGGTGTTCCACAAGGTTCTATCCTGGCGCCATTACTTTTTTCTTTGTATATGGCACCTCTCGCGTGAATTATATCTAGCCATAATGTTCACTTTCATTTTTATGCGGATGACATCCAGATCTATATGCCACTGCTCCTGTCAGACTCGAATGCACTTACTCCGTTGCAAAACTGCATTAGTGACATCAAGCAATGGCTTGCTCAAAATTTCCTGCATTTAAATGAAAGCAAAACAATATATTCTCATCAGCCCCGATTCGGCGGTGGTTGCAGCTGGCCTAAATGCCTCAGCCCTCCGACTCGCAGATACGGTGAAAAACCTTGGAATAATCTTTGACAGTGGGTTCAACTGCGATAAGCAGATCAGAGCCATGGTTAAGACCAGCTTTTTTCACCTAAGATTTTTAACGAAAGTGAAACCTTTTTTGTCATCTGCCGATTTAGAGAAAGCCACTCACGCTTTTATTACCGCGCATTTAGACTACTGTAATGCCCTTTATGCAGGTGTGCCTCAGGGTTCACTCCGGAAACTTCAACTAGTTCAAAATGCAGCAGCCCGCCTTTTATCAAACTCCCCCAGGTATGCTCATATTACCCCGGTTCTTCGTTCCTTACACTGGCTCCTAATACAGTACAGATTTAAATTTAAGATGTGTCTATTTCTTTTTAAGGCTATCCATGGCCTTGCTCCACCATACCTGTCGGACCTTCTGTCCAGGTACGTTCCGCGTAGAGCCCTTCACTCCTCAGAACAGTTGTCCCTGGCTGTCCCGTGAGCTCGATATAAAAATGGGGCGACCGTTCTTTTGCTGTATGTGGCCCCAGCCTCTGGAACTCCCTTCCCCTAGACCATACGCTCTAAAAGCACATTTGCAGACGCTTACAATAGAATTCATCTATAGAACACTTTGATAAGATATTGATGGTTGTTACCCAACATTCTCCCCGTTCTCAGTCGGTGCAGGTCAACGGCCGCCCGTCAGCCTGCGGTGCCTCCTCCGGGCCTCTAGAGGCAGACTCTCCCGGAAGGAGAGCGGCAGCGGCTGTGAGCCCCGCTCAGAGGAAGCAGTATAATTCGCCCATCGGCCTGTACTCAGAGGGGGGTCTGAGGGAGATGGCAGCAATTCAGGCGGGACGGCCTGTGGGGTACGTAGAGACAGAAAGGCCCAAAGAGGCAGGAAACATGGCAGGAGTTTCAAAACTGTTTGTCAGAGGTGGAGCTACTGGGGATAAAACACAGACGGGTTTAAACTGAGCTGAAGAACCAATGTTTTTCCAGCTCAGCTTGCATTTACACCATCTCCGGTTCTGTGGAAAGCGACTCCTGGTGCAGAGCTGGAAGTCACGCGTCACTTTGCTGCTTTGATTCATGATGTTCAAACTAAGCAGTTGGGTCGACATTCACAGCTTCAGCACGTAAACAGCAAGTGAACGCGTCACAGCAGAGATGCAGGCTAACACGAGCTTTGCTTTGAAGCACAAAACAAAAGGCACTGTTTTACAAAAAACAAACATTTAAACATCAGTGAATGTGCTGTAAAACTGAGCTTCTTTGCATCTGCTGTTCCTCTGCAGCAGCTCCACCTCAGAGCTTCCCATTTGAGGTTCGTATATGGACCTCAGCAGCTCCCGTATCATCTGCCCTGCTCACCTTTGACCCAGAACAGAAGGAGAAAAATGTGCACCTCCCAAAACAAAACCAAAGACTGACTGATGAATCACCGGTGTTGACTGAAGCTCTGGCCAGATACGATGAATCTGTGCTATTAAGAAGAAAATGAAGTTTGAAAGCAGAAATGTGACTCAAATGCTTGAGTGATGATGATGAAGACTGTTAGTGAGGCGTGAGGAGGAGGATCGGGGGTCCCTTTGGGCTTAAAGTGAAACCACATCACGTCTTTACACACACACACACACACACACACACACACACACAATCCTGTAACAGATCAACACACACACTTTAAACCCTCAAGCATTACAAGGCTGCGATGAGCGCGGAGTATGCGCCAGTTACATAACCATTCATCCTCAGGGCCACACACACACAGTCTGTTACCCAGCATGCCTGTGGTGTTTCCTCGGTTCACAGTGTGATTCGGTTACTGTGTCACTGAGGAGTCCAAGCACCTGCTGGTTCCTCTGGCTGCTGCTAAAGGTCAGGGAACCTTCTGGCCACACTGAGAACCTCAGGCCCTGCACAGTGTCACCCACTAACATGACACCACTGGACTGAACAGCCTCAAGCTTCCTGCAATCACCACCCTCATTAGTTATGTCCCTGGTTGAACCCTAAAGTCCACGGTCTGAGCTCCGGACTGAGCCCTCCTGGACTCCAGTCTTACGTGCTGTTTCATGTTTACTTCAGGTCTGTGCTGGGGAGAAAATGAGCTTAAAGTGACAGAGAGTCGAGCGAGGCCAGTCAGACCTTTAGCTGCCCAGAGCTCCTCTGTGGCTGCTTGACATGACTACTGGTGGCTGGAAAAACCCTGCTAACCTTGGCTAGGTGGCAGGCAGGGCTGATTTACAAACTGTGCTTTGACATCACAGGGCGGAGAAGCTGGAACAGGAAGGTTGTAGGTGAATCCACCAGCTACCCAGCATGATGTAAAGTACTTCACAGTATAAGTATATAAGGTAGTTACCATCAGCTCCACCTTTACCAGCTGCAGCATTAAAGTGATGGACACAGTAATTAGTCACTATAATACAGTATCAGAGACATTACTGGGACACAGGCCGTTCTGCAGGACGAGTACTGGTACTGCTGGTACTTCAAGTACATGCTGAAGCTAGTATGTGCTTGAATGCAGTACTTGTAGCAGTGTTTCTACCCTGTGGTATTTCTAGTTTTACTCCAGTGAAGGCTCGGAGTACCACCGAGTACTGTGGCGTGAGAACCCTGGCTGCTGTCTCAGCCTCTCTGCTCCAGGGTTTGACAGCTCTGACCTGAGCTCGTCTCTGACCTCTGACCTTTGTGTGTTCCCTCTCTACAGCCGGGCTGACGTTGTAACAACCTGAAGGGCCTCGCTGAGCGTCTGGACTCACAGTCAAAGAGTGACTCTGTTTTCTACTGACACTATGTTCTTTCTGTTTCCTCTTCCTCCCTCTGCCGCCTTCTTGCTGTCGGCCAAACAAGGTTATCCGCCCTGCTGCTCCCAAGTTAGTACCCTCTCCCTGTCAGTGCATCTTGGATGTGCCTGCTCTGTGCTCTTTTTAAGGCGGGCTTGGTGCTGTGGCTGTGTGCGTCACAGTTGGGATACAGTTGTGTGCCATTAAAAGTGTAATGTGAATGTGCTCTGCTGTGTTTCATACTGGAAAGCTGCTGCTGCTGTTGTGGAGAATGTGCTCTGCTGTGTTTCACACTGGAAAGCTGCTGCTGCTGTTGTGGAGCTGATGGTGTCATTTGTTCTTTAAAACTATTTCATCATGTGTTGAGATCCCCTCTAGGATTTGTGGATGTTTCTTTGTTCCCCTGCTGTTTGTGTTTGGCTCTGCATGTGTCCTGAGGCACATCAAATGATGAGTTCATGCCGGTGTGTCTCTGGTCTGACACAGCCACGTACATCCTGTCTCCTGCCATTTCTGACAGTAACGCTCACTGTTTGACTGGGGTCATCTCTAACTCTGTGTCTGGTCCTGGTGTGTTTTGTTGGTTTGATGCTTTTCTGCTTGGTGGATAGAGATGATGTTTTCCTTCTTTTCCACATTCTCCTTGTATGCTGGAGCTTCACTTTAGGTCTCCGGATGGGATTTGTGGAGCGTAACAAATACTGTACATACAAAAGCTGTCGAAAGTAACACGATGGGTTTTAAAGCAACAACGGTAACTTATGGGAAGCTCAGGCATCTTCAACGGGAACGCGGTGCTGTGTTAGTGCGGCACGTCCACTGTGTAAATCTGCTGTAACTTCAGAGTCAGACAGGAGAAACTCGCTGTGACTCAGCTGTGACCTGCGGCGTGTACAAGCTGAGGAGATGCAGATAGAGAAACAAAGGATGCGTTTTCCAAGTATTAGTCCAACCCTGACCTTGTGATGGTGTGACTGTCTCCCACGGTCAGTGACACGCAGGTTCTTCTCTTTGTTTTAACAGCTGCAACAGTAACTCTCCAACCATCCCGTCAGTCCAGCCTCCCTGTGCCGACCTGTCCCCATAAAGTCACGGGCAGCATCAGCACTACTACAGGCTGGTCACTGTTAGACTTAATGAGCTGTCAGCCCCGACTCCTAGACATGAACTCTGTATGATGCCAAGTTGTTTAGCAGGACTGTGACAGTAGAGACCGGGTTCAGGAGCACAAGCAGAGTGGTTTTTGTTAAATAAAAGAACACATCTCATCATAAAACTGAGCCATAAAACAATAATAATGAAAGTCATCAGCAGTGACCAGTGTGTGTCCGTTACTTTGGGACATGGCGTGTACAGTATAAACTGCCCCTCATGATGCTACCAGACTAACATTACTACTGCTGCAGACTCACTGTGTAGGCACAGCAGGGCCGAAGCTGGAGTCAGGAACATGTTACAGATTATACACCTAAACAGTTATTGTTGTGGATCAAAAACACAGCGTGTGACCACTGTACAAAAACTACACAATGACTAAACAGTGAAAACATCCTAGGTCGCTGCAGTGAGGCCACACTTTACTATGGTGTCTTGTGTCTGTTGTACATGTTGTTAGAGAGAAGGCACGGGTCAGGTTTGTCGTTTAGATTAGTGGGAGACATTTAATGTGAAAATCCAGCAGGTTTCCTGTTCCTAAATTGGATCACCACCTCTGCAGTAAGTAAGTAACTAAGTACATTTACTCAAGTGCTGTACTGAAGTACAGTGTTTAGGTATCCATATTTTACCTGAGTACTTCCATGTCCTGCTCCTTCATACTGACTTCACTCCATGTCAGAGACAAACCATGTACTTTTTACTGCACGTCATGTACTTTGAATCAGATGAATCAAACCAAACCCAGTAGAACCATCAGACTCTATGAATCCCAGTAGGAAATCCACCAGCTACCCAGCAGGATGTAAAGTACTTCACAGTATAAGTATATAAGGTAGTTACCATCAGCTCCACCTTTACCAGCTGCAGCATTAAAGTGATGGACACAGTAATTAGTCACTATGATCCAGTATCAGAGACGTTACTGGGACACGGGCCGTTCTGGAGGACCAGTACTGGTACTGCTGGTACTTAAAGGTTGATGTGTTTATTTTGTCATATGCACAGTTAGGAAACATGTTTCCCTGTACAATGAAATTCTTACTTTGCCGTCCACATGAATGCCACAAAATACAAATGAAATATAAAGTAGATAAATAA
>NW_018128277.1:377067-381797 GCF_001952655.1 Monopterus albus | reverse complement strand
GGATCTTTGAGGATGGAGGCAGCTTTCCTACGCACCCTGCGGTGGTAAATGCTCTGCAGAGAGGGCAGTGGAGTCCTGGTGATCTTCTCCACAGTCTTTACCACTCTCTGCAGGTGCTTGCGGTCCATAGCAGTAGTGCTGCCGTACCAGACAGTGATGCAGCTGGTCATTTCAAGTATATGTTGATGCCTTTTAGTTAAGTAACATCCTGAATGCAGTTTTTTTACACTGCGCTACTGCTACTTGTACTTGAGTGAAGGCTCAGAGTACTTCCAGCACCTCAGCGTGGGGGTGTCTCCTGTAAACCTCTGCATGATGATAAAGTCTGCTGAATGTCAGCATGTGATTGGTTGGTGTTTGCTGTCTGCTTTCTAGATGTTTCTTCTTTGTACCTGCACCACCTTCCTCACTGTTTTCTGCCTTCCTCACTGTTTCCCGCCCTCACGTACGGCCCTTTTGTTGTTTATCTGTCCGTGCTCTTCTGCACCCCCACATACTCCCACTCCTTCATCTCTTTCCTCTCTGTCACCACGCCGCCCTTCCATCCAACAGCACTGGCTTCAGCCCCGCCGTGCTGAAGGACACTGCCATCTCTACCCATAAGCCCATAGAGGTGAAGGGCCCCGGCGGCAAAGCCACCATCATCCATGCCCAGTACAACACGCCCATCAGCATGTACTCACAGGACTCCATCATGGACGCCATTGCAGGGCAGACGCAGGTCAAGGGCCACGATGCAGGGTAAGAATGTCACCACCTCCTCGCCCTCCTCACCATCTGTCCATGTACTCCTCTTCTTCTTCTTCTCCTCCTCCCATCTTCCTCCCACTCCCCCCACCCTGTTACTACTTTCCAAACCCAAAACATTTAGTGCAACACAATGTGCCCCTGGGTTATGTTTCTAATCATTCTAATGTTTTTAATGAGTGTTCATAGTCAACACCTGCTGCAAATGTTGTCACACCATCCAATGGGTGTTATCAACCATAAATTTGATGTGGCCAGGTGAGGCGCACATCATTAAGCGGTAGCAGCCCTGTGTCCTCCCTGAAACCGCCACATACCTGTGCACATACAGAACATTGATCACTGTCTCAGTGGAAAGAACAGAAACAAGGACATGGTGGACCCGACAATGAATCATTTATTTGCCTTCTACGATGTCGTTCCTCCTCTGATGGGTTAAAACAGAGGTTGGGACAGGGCGAGCGTTTGAACCTGTGCAGCTCAGGGTGAATAATGTGACAGTGAGGCTGTCGTTCTCTGACAAGGGTGTTCAGCCTCTCTGCTTTATGCTGAGTTACATACCAGGAGGGAAACACTCCCACGTTGCAGGTGTTAACTGGCCTTTGTTGCTTGGTGAGAGAAGGCCCTTCCACTCCTTCTCCTTGCCTCGTTTTAGTTCATCCTAAAACTGATGCTTCTAAACAACAAACTGCAGCATAACTTGAGCTGTGATTTCTGTTGACAGGATGAAGAGGTGCTGTTTATTTACATTTCTGACAAGTTGCGGACATGTTGATGCTGAATATATTGGTAACATGTTCACAGATGTTTATTTGCTGTGTGTTATCCACACATTGTGAGGAAGGTTGGCTTAACAGCAGGAAATACCCCAGTGACTTCTACTTACCACCAGGGACGGCACTGCAGCGTCGGTGCAACCGCCACGCACACGCCCAGCTGGCTCTGATGCTAAACATGGCTCTTCATTCAGTGACAAAATAGTTTGCCACTGACAATAATTCAGCCAAGATCATGTTTCTTGGAGAATGTGCTTTTTATTGCATAAAAACATTGTTTTTTTGGATGCAGGGTTTGTCCTCCAAGCATTTCACACAGGACGAGATCTGTCGTCTCTTTCCGTGATAGGGTTGGAGACTGACTGTAGCGTCCTTCCTGCTCGCATGTGTGGACAAACACTGCTCTGTGTTCCTCTACAAGCTACTGCTCCGATTATACTAACAGTCAATTTTCCATCTTGTTGGAAAATTCAGGAGAAGTTGTGTGTGCATGAAAAAGGCTGGTTTCTTCCAGAGAGGGAAAGTGATATTGCTCCGAACATCACACGTGTTCTTTGTTTCAGCTGCTCTGATTAACCTGTTGTAACTGAAAAGCTAGTCTGAATAAAATCAGCCATGCTGAGGATGAGCTGCACTGACACACCAGTTCCACTCCTCTTCTTCCTCCTCCTCCTCCTCCCAGCTCTCTCTCCGACTCTGTGGTTATCAGGCTCTCATTTACTAAGAAACAGCAGCAGAATACTGAAATAGGATGTGTTTTCTTAATGAAACACAGTCAAACTGGTGTCACTGGTCAGTCAACGATGCCCTGGGCCCTTTTCTCCTCCTGTTGCTGGTTTCTATCTCGTCTACAAAACAAAGATCGAACCTGGAATTTCACAGTTAAACAGTTGTCTGTCTCGTGTTGCTTCCTTGTGAAAATTTGGCTGGTCCTCTTACACGGCGACAGCCTAGTGTTGCACATTTACACTTGTAAACTTGCTATTCACATTTCTTTTTAATTTTCATGTCATGTCATGCAAAGTCGAACCAGAACTGGCTCAGTATTGCTTTCTAGTTATCTTTATTTTCATCTTGTGCAAGTTCAGTTCCATTTTTTTGCTTGTGTGTCTCCTTGATATCAGATTTTAAAATATATTGAACTTTACCCTCTTAAACTAAAAAGTACCACAAGTTCCTAAAAGTCTACAGAGTTCCCCATTGTCACTCCTGTCAGCCTACACTCTGGCTCTAGTGTCTTGGTGTTGACCTTGTTCGGTTTCGGGTGTGGGGGGTGTGGCGACCTCTCTCTGTGGTTGCAGCACTCTTCCAGGTAAAGATCGCCTTGTGGACAGCGCCTCCCCGGTCTATCAGGCCGTCCAGATTGTGGAGAAGGACCCGGACGAATGGGCCCGCCGCGGTGCCGCCATGCAGTCCAAGTCCTTCCGGGTCTTGGCTCACATGACCGGAACCGAGGCCTGTAAGTGATGTTGTAACTATATCTGGTTACAAGCTTGTGTTGAAGTCCCCGCTGCACTGCATAGCGTAACAGAAACAAGGTTGTGATACTCTAAATAATTACAGTTGTTTTTATTTATTTATTTTCTGCACTTCTGATTGATGTTTCTGAAGTTTTACAACCAAACTCCTGATTAATCAAGTACAACAGTAAAATCTTTCCTACTCATAAACACATGAAGAATAATCTGATGACATTATAAATATCTTTTTTACTTTGAATAGTTTAAGGGCATTTTGCTAAGTGTCTGGTAACTTAAATATCTTTTTCAGTGCAGGACTTTTACTTGAAACAGAGTATTTTTACTGATCTGTGTTACTACTTTGAGTCCCAGTGTTTCAGAGCAGTTCCTAAAACACTTTGGGCCCATTTTGAGCCAGTTACTACAAGGTGTTTGTTGACTGCTACAGGCAGCCAGTGGTTTGTTGGCCAGGCACACTGAGCATGCCCAGTGACCTCTCCTCTCCCGTGTGGCTTCTGTCTGTCTTCCAGTACCAGAGGAGAAGGACGAGGAGGCGCTGAGGAGGAGCAGGTAGGCAGCAGAGCTCCGTCACACAGCTGCTGACCCCGGCTCCCCACCTGCTCACTCTGCCCCACCCCTGTTCACCGCCCACCTCAGCCTACAGCACTTTAACAAGCCAACATGGTGTGAGCCAGGGTTTCTTAGTAACTTTAATCTAGGTTTAATGAGCCTCTGTTGGTCTTTAGTCAAGAGTCAAGTCAAGAATCTTTATTGTCATTATGCATAGCACAACGAAATTTTTTCCGGCAGCTCTCAGCTTAAAAGACAGACACATTATTTACATAACACACAATTGTAAAAGTCAATATAAAAATATGGACAAATAAAAAGGGATGTATGGGACCTAATCAGGTCAGCAGCGTGTTAGCAGCAAGAGTGTAGTAACATTATAAGGTGCAGCTCAGTGCAAAGCTCAGTCTTTAGGAAGAGGTGTGAGTGGTATCGTCTGTGAACTTCATTACTGTGTTTGTGGGGTGAATGGCATCACAGTCATGGGTAAACGGAGTGAAGAGAACTGGGCTGAGCACACAGCCCTGTGGTGTGCCTGTGTTCAGGACCAGTGTGGATGATGTGCAGCTTCTGATTCTCACCACTTGAGGCCTGTTAGTGAGGAAGTCCTTAATCCAATGACACATCACTGCAAGCTTTCCCAGATTGTGCAGTTTCACTGCCAGTTTGTCTGGGATTACAGTATTAAATGCCGAACTGAAGTCAACAAATAGCATCCTGACATAAGTGTTAGGATGCTCCAGGTGGGACAGGGCTGTGTGTAATGCTATTGAGACAGCATCCTCTGTTGATCGGTTCTCTCTGTAGGCGAACTGATGGCTGTCCAGACCAACAGGGATGACGTCCTTGATGTGCTTTAGAATGATCCTCTCAAAGCACTTCATAATTACTGGTGTCAGAGCAACAGGGCGGTAATCATTGAGGCAGGTGACAGCTGATGTCTTAGGCATAGGCACAATGATGGAGGACTTGAGGCACACAGGGACTGAAGCAAGATGCAGGGGCAGGTTAAAAATGTCCAGGAAAAACTCTTGCCAGTTGGTCAGCACATAGCTTCAAAACCCAGCCTGACACCCTGTCTGGTCCTGCAGCTTTGTTGGTGTTGATCCTCCCCAGGGTGGAGCTCACCTGGTGTAGCTGAAGGACAAGATGCTGGTGCTGTCCCTCGAGCTGAGGG
>NW_018128277.1:361294-376890 GCF_001952655.1 Monopterus albus | reverse complement strand
TCACCCAGGACCTGTTTGCCTTGGGAGACCAGGGGCATATAGCCCCCGCCAACATAGCTCCTAGGATCACTCGAGTACTCAAACCCCTCCACCAAAATAAGGTGGCGGTTCAAGGAGGGGCATATCTTTACCATACTGCAAAACACCTTTTCAGTGTTATGTGAAGTTGAAAATAACATGGAACTGTGATGTAATGTTTGTTTTTACTGTTTATTACTTCTATAGGAGTATTTTCCTGTTTGATCTACACCACAATTTCATATATTTATATAACTATTTAGAGAATATGCTTATTCTTCTGATTACCAGTAGCAGCTAATCAACACATATAATTTACTGCTTTTTACAATGGGAGATGATGAATATTGAGAAGAATTAAGTTCAAGTTATCGTTGGTTCGGCCCTCCAACACAGTTCAGGTTTCTCATGTGGCCCCATGTAAAAATTAATTGCCCACCCCTGCCTTAACTGTTTTGGTGGTTGGTTTTGTCCTGCAGATCAGAGGTTTATAGCTCCACTGAGATGTGATCTGACATGCCCAGGTGTGGAGCTGCTATGGCCTTGTATGCTCCCAGGATATTGCAATAAACCTGATCCAGGATGTTATTGTCCCTGGTTGGAAAATTAATGAATCTGTAGAATCTGGAAAACACTGCTTTAAGTTCCACATGGTTAAAGTCTCCAGCCACAATCACAGACGCCTCTGGGTTTGCGTTCATCTGCCTGTTGATCAGGCAGTACAGCTCCTCCAGCGCTAATTTAGTGTTAACTCGTGGTGGTATATAGACGGATAAAATCAGGAATGACTGTTTGTGGATGCACGATCAGCAAAGTTGGGTTGTGAAAGGAAGTGAGTACTGAGGTACTGAGACTAGAGTAACATAACAGGGGCCATGTATATACATAATTAAAGCAGGGCAGAGATGGTGGATGAGACAGGACGACCAAGGGAGCAGACAGGGCAACAGCAGGAACCAGGACAGGAGGAGAACAAGGACGGACAGGGGAACAGACAAGCTAACCATGAGGATAGGCGAACGAAAACGGAACTCCACAGCACTGGAACTGTCAGCGTGGAGACCAAAAAATAACGTGTAGCTAACCTCACGGACAAGAAAACAAACAAAGCGGTCCACAGCACAGGAACTGTCAGCGTGGACATCTAACACACACAAAGAAACACAACCTACGTTCACAATGTGATCCATAGCACAGGACCTGTCAGCGTGGAAAACAAAGGACGTCTTGCGAAATGCATAAATAATGTTTATAAGGTCAAGCCAAAACGCACAGGAACTGTCAGTGTAGCATCTTACACACATAAATATACGTGGTAGAAACATAAAATTTGTCACATACTTAGAGTATGTAAGTAATGTACGTTAATGCTCCAGAAACGGCGGAGCGTCTGCCAGAGGTATAAATAAGGAGGAAACAAATCAGCGGGATGCACCCCAGCTGTGTGCACTGACAGACGAGTCGCTAATTACCGAAATGCAACACAGCTGAGGTGCAAAATCCCGCAGGTCGGAGAGAAAAGCGGAAGAGAGGCAGCGGCCGCCGAGTGGCCCTGACACTGTAGCACTGAGGTACTGAGACTATAGTACTGAGTACTGAGACAATAGCACTGAGGTACTGAGACTATAGTACTAGGTACTGAGACAATAGCACTGAGGTACTGAGACTATAGTACTGAGGTACTGACTATAGTACTGAGTTACTGAGACTATAACACTGAGGTACTGAGACTATAGCACTGAGGTACTGAGACTATAGTACTGAGTACTGAGACAATAGCACTGAGGTACTGAGACTATAGTACTAGGTACTGAGACAATAGTACTGAGGTACTGAGACTATAACACTGAGTTACTGAGACTATAACACTGAGGTACTGAGACTATAGTACTGAGTACTGAGACTATAGCACTGAGGCTAAACTTGTGGATGAACTAGTAGAAGAAGGTGTAATGAGTGGATGTCACCACCGGGAGGTGCATTAGGACTGAGAGATAACCAGCTGCTCATTGGTGACATTTTATTCCATCTAATTCTTTATTTGATGTTTCATTTTAAGGTCCTCTCACTGACACTGTGACCTTTTTTAAGACAGAAAAACAAGAAAAGCAGTTTAAATATAAACACAGGTTGCAACAGTTCTACAAACTGTGAGTCGTCCAGTCTTTTACAATCTTCTAGTGAAGCAAGTGATGTCAGTGTTGACCTTTAGCTGTGTGTCAGTCCTGTGATGGCCTGGCCACCTGTCCAGGTGCACCCACCTCTTGCCCAGTGTCAGATGGGGCTGGCTCCACCCCCTGTCCCCTCTACAGGTTAAGTGGTCTATAAGTGGTCACGTTTGCAGACAAAATGTGAGGAAATGTTAAACCGAAAACACCGGATTCCAGCATGACCCCGAGACATTAAACGTCAAAACAAAGACACACAACATGAAACTAAACAGTACATGAAGTCCAAAATGGCAACGCCAGAGGAGGCATCTTTGTTTGGAAAACAAATGTTCATTCTGGTGTTTCTCCACCAGATTGTCTGAAAGCCTCTCACCGTCCTCCTGTAGCACTCCGACACATGCTAACTGAGTCACTGCTTTGTCTCCACCCCTCCGCCCCGTGTCAGCACTGATGGATGGAGCTCTCTTAGATCCCTGCACTTATTTAATCATCCATCCATTATGCACCATTGATCCTGGCTGCCTCTCCCGGCAGACCTGCAGCCAGCTTCCTTCCCTTGTCAGACTCTATACCTCGTCCAGTGACTCAACATGAATCAGCAGGAGCAGAGGTCGAGCTTTTATCCTCTAGTAACGAGACTGTGGTTTGTCCTCATCCTGCAGGACGCTGTTCACATTTGACTCTCATGATTCAGCTGAATGAAGCTCTTAGGGCTCTATTTTGAGGATCTACAGCGTCTGAACAAGATGTATTGGCGCGAGTGCTGTTTGGGTGTGTCCATGTTCATTTTGGTCATTTGACGACGAGGAAAACAGTTCAAATGCCCGTGCAGGTAGCACAGGGCCTGTATTTGATCTCCTCATTAGAACAGGGGTGTGTTTAGGGCGTAACATGCAATTATCCAGTGTGTAACCTCACATTCCCTTTAAGAGACGTGGGAGTCTGAATGTTTGGCGGGTTGCTAGCATGTTGGATGTCAGTAATACCACTTTCCCACCAAAGGTATTGTGTATACATGGGTCTTTACTACCCGGCAAAACCGGCCTTTAACTGGCTTTTGACGACTTTCCCACTGCTGACCAACCCAGCCCGGCTCTCCAGTAGGCGAGCTTGTTTCCCCTCTGGTATGTTTACTTGAGCAATATCGAGCATTTTGATTTGTGCATGAGAACAGTAACAAGCTTCTTTTCCTTTCCCAGGCTTTAGCTAACCAGATCGTACATATAAGTGCATGCAGACTGCATGTATACATATATCAGTATATACACTGTTTAGATATGTGTGACTTGCTCTATCTCTCTCACTGTGGCTCTTAATAACCCTCCCTGTGCTGCAGCCCCACCGAGCATGCTCCAGCTTGTACCCACCCCATTCTCCAGCTGTTAACTCCTCCATGCAACCTCTGGCTCCCACCGACCCCGCCCCTCACAGGTAGCAACAGCTGTGAGCACATCTGGGCACCAACATGACTTGATTCTGCATTGATGGCACTGGAGCTGATGTTTAAACTCTGTTTCAGGAAGCGACAGTTTGGAGGAAACATGGAAGAACTGGTGCATTAAAATCCCTTATTAATCCAGGTTCTACTTATCTTGGTGACGTGAACTTATTCTTTCACTGCCGACTGTCACTTCCTACCGTCACCTGTGGGTTTCACTGCTTCAGCCCATATCGTATTAATAATTTCTTGACCCATGGTCTGATTGTAACACCGCCGTTTGTGTGAGTGTGGTTGTGCGCAGCCGCATCTGCTGCTGAGGACGTGTTGTGTTCATGTGCTGCTGGAGAAAATCCAACATCTGAGACTTGCATGTCTGTTGCTGTTTGAAGCCTCATGATGTGCTGATGGTGTACGGACTGGGTCATACTGTCTTATCAGAATTTAGGACAGTTGTTGTGTTTGTTTGTTTGTTTATTTTGGTGGCACCGGGAGTGTGATATCTGAGAACATGACATATTAACATCTCATAAAGGAGCATGTTTGCAAACAGCTGCCTACTTCTAGACCCAGCAGAGAGAGCTACATGTTCGTGTTGTGTCTCCCGATGAGCCTCAGCCCAGCGCGCCCTCTCTGTTCACTTTGGGTTTGGTCTCCACCACCTCCTGAGGGGAACCTCTGGCTATGGAGCTGCTAAATGCTCCACTGTGTTTCCCAGCTGGTCTCTGACTGGCTCTGTCCGCTGCTGAACAGGTCATGGGCAGCAGCTTTGTCTGAGCAGGTGGAAATGTACTGGAAAAGAAGCTGGACACAGACAGCCAGATCTCAAGTCTGTTACCTGTAATTAGACACAGGGAGATTTAACAAACCGAATAGAAAATGCAGATGTGCTACAAAGACTGACCTGAAGCGTCCCTGGCAGCAGGTGTCGTCCACAGCCTGCAGCTACAGGTGAGCTCTGCATGTTGCAGCTCGTCAGGTAACCTCCACTGTTGTCTCCACACCTGCAGCCTGAAGCATCCGTCTGCCGATGGCTACAGCATCCAGCACCACGCTGCAGTCTCCAGGTACACGCCTTTAGCCCGCTTCACGCTGCTGCCATTTCTACACGGCATAACACACCATCTGCCGTTAAACACAGGCTTCTGTTTCTAAAAGTCCTCACTGTACCATGAGTGGATGAAAGGCCTCGATATGCTTCAGGATACATTCCATGTTTTTCAGTGTCGTCTATCCAAACAGCATTTGATTTCATTGTAGAACGTGTATTTGGCTGCTTTAGTACACTAATAACAGCAACAAACAAAAAAGTGCCTGACTGAGTGAAGTGGATGTGATGGTCAGTCTGGCAATGCTGTGATGCTGTTAGACGATTTCATTCGAGCATACTGAGGCCTTTCTGTTCGGGACAGGGACCTCTAATGGGACTTAAACCCCTACCCCTGGCAGCATTGATTCATTGCTCAGCTCAGGACCATGTAACAGCTGAGACATAACAGATTCATCATTTCATCAGTAACATGTGAGTCTCATCTAACTGGCTCTGAAGCAACAAACTCCACCTGGCACACTTCATGGATTTGTTTCTTACCAAACTGCAGTTTTATCACCAGAGTAAATTAAAGTTGTTTTGGGGGTGGTTGTAATGGAGGCTTTGTGCTAACATTGTTTCACTGATGTCAGACTGGTTTCAGATTCTCTTCTGTCTTTTGTTTTTTCTGTATTTTGCGTACATACAAAGGTAACACCCACAGCCCAGTGATTTGGTGACAGAGTGAGGAGCTGCTACTGTATATACTATGGAGAACAGGTGTGCAGGATTAAGGTGCAGGTGAAACCACTGTGCGTGATGAGGTGACATACCAGGAGTCTGGGTGAACTGGGGGCAGGGAGGGGTAGGATCATGACAATCTGTTCTTTTAAAAGCATTTCCCTAACTATATTTCAGTGCTCAGGCATGTTTCACATCAAATTTGGTCACTGAAATGCCACCAAAACTCTGTTTTTTAACATCTCCTGATCCACAAATCACTTCATACTGGGATGTGTCTTGGCACATGAGATCCAGGTAAGTGTTGACATCTCATGTTGAAACTGCACAGGCAACGTGATGCTGTTGATAAAGTGCAAACTGCAGGAGGCTCAGGAAGATTTACTGTTCCACAAAATACAAAGATCAAATGCAGCAGCAGTTGTTTTTGCAGGATAGTTTTGTGCTTAGCAGCTGGAATCTAACCTCATTAAGTCATTAAGTTAATGCTAGCAGATCTCCCAGTTGAAGCGATGCTGTGGAGTTTTTACTGCAGTGTTTGACAAGTGGGCCTCCATTTTGTCTGTAGCACATGCATGGGGACACTGATACACACAGTACACAGTCCTAGAAACAGCGCCGAAGGTGAAGAAGAAACACACAGCCAGCCAGAGTCTATCTATCCATCAGCTGCATACGCTTATCCTGGTCGGGGGTGGAGCTGATCCCAGGCGACACTGGGCCAGAGGCGGGGTGCACCCTGGATAGGTTTGATTTGATTTGATTTGATTTATTCTTTCAAGCATGTAAAACAGTTGATATGACATCCTGCGTAATTTTACACATAATCCATTATCAATGTGCTTATACCTAGTACAGTAGGAAGAAGTCAGACTTATCCAGTCCTACCCCATGACATCATCTTACCATCATTGGTTTACAAGCGGTAAATTGTTCACTTCTACACACACACATATTATACTAAAAAAAGAATATAACAGTGTTAACATTCTTAAATCACACAAGTAATATACTAAAGAATGGTTACAAAATGTACACCACACCCACAATTGTCCATGTAATTAATCATTGAGCCTGTTCTTGCATATATCTTGATTGACACATACCTTTATATTTATGTTTAAACTCGTCAATTCTATTACTATTTTTTATGTCCACACTTAAATTATTCCATAGTTTTACACCACTTATGGAAATACAAAATCTTTTTTTGGTTGTACGTATAGCATGAATTTTTAAATTTAACTGACCCCTTAAATTGTATCCCCCTTCCCTTTCATTAAATAGTTTTTGAATTCCACCAGGTAATAAATTGTTCCTGGCTTTATACATAAACACAGCAGTCTTATATCCCACTAAATCAAAAAATTTTAACAATTTAGACTGTATGAAAGCTACATTGGTGTGATCCCTATACCCCATCTTATGCACAATTCTTATCGCTCTTTTTTGTAATATATACAATGGTTGAAGTGAGCTTTTGCATGTGTTTTCCCAGTTTTCAACGCCATACTCCAAGTATGGTAAAATCAATGAAGAATACAAAATACGTAGTGCTTTCCCGTCCAAAATATACCTAACCCTTGCCAATATCGATATATTCTTTGCTATTTTGTGCTGTTTGTGAAACCCAGATGTTTTATACTTAAATGGTGAGGGGCAGTTTGACCTTATGTTTGGAACGCCACGTGAACACAGCGTAAAAAAAACACAAAGTGAAATTAAAACAGGAGTGGTAGGTAGGATATCTGTGTAAAGTAACACTTTGTCCTCTGTGTATTTTATTGAGGAAAATTCAGGTTTGCTGACTAATTTATTTCGGATGTGTAGGATCATGTGCAGGCAGTGAATGACAGAGGAAAACAGTGTCGTCTTCCTCAGCAGTTGCTGTTGCTTTTCTGTCTTCCACTGGGTGGCGCTGTTTGCACAGTATTCAAACAAACCCTTGATTTGTTTTGTTTGTCCTGGCCGAGCAGGTTCTTCAGCTGACTTCAGCTTTAGTGTATTTACCTAAAGAATGACTCAGTTCATTTAAAAAGTTGCTCATAAATAAGCATGCTGGGCATTTGGGTTCAACAAACAGTAAAAAAAAGAAAGACACCTAACAGACAAAAACGAATAAGTGTTGATTTTAAAGAAAAAACATTTTTGCTCACAAATGCAAAGTTGTATATGAAGTAATGAGTTATAAAATCAAAACAGAAAGCATAGAAAGCCTTTAACATGCAGAAGACTTTAATGTAGAAGCATTGTTTTTATTGTAGATAGAATATTTAAAATATAAAGTAAAACAAAAGTCCTCAAACAAACATGGGTCTGATTGTTTCATTTCTCTGTATTGCCCTGTCTAAAAATTACATTTCAACTTAATTTTTACAGCAGTCATAAGACACACACAGAGAAAACTCTTTATGGAAATAGAAAAAAGACTGTTGAAAAGGTGCCCACTCTTTCATTAACCTGTCAGCAAAAAAGTGGTGTAGAAGATAATTATTTATGTAGAGATACTGCTTGTAAACCAATGATGGTAAGATGATGTCATGGGGTAGGACTGGATAAGTCTGACTTCTTCCTACTCCATTCAAGCATGTACTAGGTATAAGCAAATTGATATTGGATTAGCATTTGTTGGATATGTGTAAAATTATGTGTGTTGATATATCAACTGTCTTTACATGCTTGAAAGAATAAATAAATCAAATCATTTACTAATGCATTATAGATCTGTTATAAACATTCAAAGGTGTTGAGTTGCCATGTTGTGGAAAAGCCTCCTCCAGGACAACACTTTGTCCTTTCACCAGTGATCTTCTGCTCATGGGCTGATTATGATACAACAGGGCCCTGGGTGCAGATGTGTGAAAGACACCCCGCCCTTACTATAGGAGCAAGGCCCCCACACTAAATAAAGTCACAGAACAACTACAAACCATGCTGCCATGGAGTTTGTGACTGTTTTGGGTGTCATTCTGTGGTAACAGCAGCATTTTGTACCGGTTCGCTGTATCTCTGTAACCATTTTGTCTCATATTGGTCATTTTACATGTGCTTGTAATTTTTTACATCTATTTCTACAAGATTTGCACCTCTGTGTTCATTCTGTGTCTCTTTGTGGTTGTTTAGTGTCATATATTGTTCCTTTTGTGTCTCCCTGTGGGATACGTTGCAGGGGCCCCCGGGCCTGTACCTGCTAAGCCCATTCAGTGATCCCTCCTGTTGCAGCACATCTGGACCAAAAGACAGTTACTAACTGGTTATTAACACCTCTGTAGACTGATCCACACTAGTCAGTGATGCATTAACCATTAATAACTCCAGTAATTAAAGCTATAGTCTTTACAAAGGAGCCATTATCAGATAGTTGTACAGTATCACCATGTTTTATGAGGAAACAAATGTATTCACCATGTTTGTTATGCATCCAGAGACAAATGCGTTGTGATTAAACATGACTATGCACAGGTACCCCACAAATAAATGGAGTTATTTAAAGAGCCTGGAAAACAGAGCTCTCTTAACATGCTGGCGTTAGCATGAGCAGCTAATCTGGATGAACCTGGCTGCAAGAAGTCACACAAGAGTCTAAAGGTGCAGTCAGACCTAAATTCACTTCACGTCTGTGTGAAATGGTTGTAAGTCACAAACTAACCTGCCTCCTTGACTTTGCCTCAGTCTGACTGAACTTTGACCTGTGAAATCTTGTTCAGTATCCAGGTGGTTGGAGAGGGTGGCTCCACCTGAGTGTTCATTCAGACATAATACTGTTTGTATCTTGCTGAGGTTAATGAATTGTTACACCTCTGTGAACTGTTGTTAGCCTGCTAGCCATGCTAGCTCCTGATACACTTAACACACATGGATGTGACGCATCAACATAAAAAGATCCGAACTGAGCGTTAAGGCCTGGGATGTGGATGCAGCCAAATGTTTTGCCAGGTGGATTTTGGTGTGACTGCACCTTTAGAAGAATTTAATTGAGTTTAGCAGTAGCACAGATGAGGGCTGGATGTGTCGTGGCTGTTAGGAGTGTTATAACCACAGCTTTATGACTCGTCGATCATGTTTCATCCCTCTCCAGTCACTACACTCAGCCTCCTGCCATGCATCAGGCTCCACAGGCTCCGCCCCACATGCATCAGGTCCCACCCACCCAGCAGAGCTCCATTCAGATTCCTGTTGGCTCCGCCCCTCAGAAGGTGGTCAGCACCGCCTGCATCTACCCCTCCCATCCAGGTGAGAGCACTTGCAGTTTGATTTATGAGAAGTGATTCTGCCTCCTGTCCCACTGGAAGTTTTTTAAAGGATTGTCCTTGTCTCAGCTCCTGCTCCTGCTCCAGCACTGTCTCAGCCCCGCCCTCCAGTCGCCACCCTGGCCCCCTCTACAGCTGCTCTAGCCTCCTCAAACAGACCCCCTTGGGTGACTGACACCAGCTTTGCCGATAAGTTCGACCCAACTAAGACTACCACCACCACCATGAAGGTGCAGCAGCTGCCCCAGGCAGCCCCCCCTCCACCAGTGTACATCCCCAACCCCTCTCCCACTGCACCTCCAGCCACAAGCCCTGCCCTCATCACCCCATCCCCCGCCCCCCACGTCCCTGTGGCTAGGGGTGTGGTCCAAAAGGCAGAGAGGTTTGCTGCCAGCAACCGTACACCTCTGTGCGGCTTCTGCAACAGCATCATCAGGTAGGCCCCACCTGAGCCTTCACACCCTGCTGCTGCCGACCTTAGTCATGAACACAGCACGATTCAGTTTGCAGGCAACTGAAAACATTCCCCTCCTGCAGCTTCAGTTTGTTCTGTACTGCTCTGCGTTTACATGTAAACGGTAGTTACAGTATATGTACTAAGTATTGATGGTAACCAATATGACATAAATATTCATCTGAAATTACATGAATTTACCCTTTAACAGCTGTGAATCAGGTTTTAAGGGGATATATCATGAAGACTTTTTTTGGGTACCTTTGAGGTAAAAATTTATGTACATTTTGAGTAAATAACCTGGAATCTGCCCCTTATTTTTCATCTTGATTGAAAGTCCAGTTCCTGAATATACAGTCAGAGCTTTAGGAAATGTCCAGGAGCTGTAGGTGCAGTACAACTTATAAACACCTGTGTCACATGAGTGTCCCACTGAGAAACAGTATAACCTTGTTTATTTTGAACATTTAAGAGGCAAAATGAAAAAGTGATTTAAATCACAGGTGCAAAACCTGCAGGTGCGTTGATTTCACACCTGTTCAACAACATGAATAAACATGACCACGGGAGCCTGCTGTTGTTTCCAGGGGGCCCTTCCTGGTGGCCCTCGGCCGTTCCTGGCACCCCGAGGAGTTTAACTGCCACTACTGCCACAAGTCTCTGGCTGACGTCAGCTTCGTGGAGGAGCAGAACAACGTCTACTGTGAGAACTGCTACAAGGAGTTCTTCGCCCCAACCTGCGCTCGCTGCAACACCAAGATCATGGGGGTGAGACGCCCATGTACCTGTGTACTCTCTACCTGTGTACCCTCTACCTGTGTACTCTCTACCTGTGTACCCTCTACCTGTGTACCCTCTACCTGTGTACTCTCTACCTGTGTACCCTCTACCTGTGTACTCTCTACCTGTGTACTCTCTACCTGTGTACCCTCTACCTGTGGACTGTTGTTGTACCTGATTCGTTTTATCATCCGTGTGAAGCACTCTGTGATGTCTGCTCCCGACAGGTGCCACATAAATAAACTCACTAAATAAAACTTCCTTTATATTTGTGCTGAGTCAGGGTTTTTAAATCAATCTGGCACCTGTTGAAACAGGTTTGTGTGACTCAACGCGCCTCACAGATGACTGACAGCACAGATAAGACAGAAGAAATGTGCAAACAGAAAACAATTTGAGACAAATGCTCAGTTTCTGAACAGATGAAACGTGATGAATATAAAAACAATAAAAGTCATTTCAGTAGTTTAAACTGGAATAAAAACTAGATCTGAGGCAGTGAGACATGAGGCCTGCTGCATTTTCATCAGAAGCACAACAGAAGAGAGATCCTTCACATCGAGTATGACACTGTTAATGTTCATATGTGTGCCTGATTCCTGTTTTGAGACTTGAACAGTCTGTTGTTGAAGCAGCGTGTGTGACCTGCTGTGTCGTCCTGTGTCCAGGAAGTGATGCACGCTCTGCGGCAGACGTGGCACACCACCTGCTTCGTCTGCGCCGCCTGTGGAAAACCATTCGGAAACAGCCTCTTCCACATGGAGGACGGAGAGCCGTACTGTGAGAAAGGTAGGTGGCGCCAGCGTCGTCCTGAGCTTGGGTCCATCACACTCAGTGATGCCGCACACATGTCTAAAGAACCAACTTGTGTCTGAGTGTGGCACGATTTGCTTTGATGTGAGCAGGAGCGGCTTTAGGCTGATCACATGGTTGGTCACATGCACACACATGGACCCTCCAGGGCCACACTGTGCTTTCCTCACAGTTTGCTCAGTGAGACGTGCAGGAACACAGAAAACGACCGTGTTTAAAAAGTTCATTTTAATTGTCTGCAGGAGTAATTAACATGGGAAATGGACGACAGTCTCAAGTGGAACTGTGAAGCAGCTTCAGAGACTGCAGCTCAGACTTTAGTTAGAAAAATAGTTTTGATTCATCTGTTTGTGAGTTTTTTTTATTTTAGATCTGTCAGTCCAGGTTATGAGTGTTCCCCTGTTGGTAGCTCCATCAGAAGAGCTTGTTCCCACGCTGACGTCAGTCACTCTGGCTGGTTGTCAGCAGCCTAAGAAATGACAATAACCTGTGAAGAAAAAGTGGTGGGATACTCAGTGAGATGGTCTAATGCTCCGCTCCTGTCCTGCAGCCATCGAGGGTCTGCTCTGAAGCAGCTTCACAACCCTCTAACAGACAAAACTAAGTGACGTTTATGTTGAGGTGTGTGAGTAACAGTTCAGGAGCTTTACTTAAGTCCACAGGTGACTGATAAGTCCGCTCTTACCAGGCTCTGTGTGGAAGCTGTAGGGATGACCTGTCTCTGCCTGTCTCCCTCAGATTTTGTTGCACTCTTCAGCACTAAGTGTCACGGCTGTGACTTCCCGGTTGAAGCTGGTGATAAGTTCATTGAGGCCCTGGGCTACACCTGGCACGACACCTGCTTCGTCTGTGCGGTAAGAACAAGACAACCTCATCTGTCTTCTCCCACTACAGGGACCTGTCCAGGTACTTTATGGTTTTATTCGTCCAGGTTTTATGGTTCCTCCATCCAGTTTGCTTTTCCATCACAGCATAGAGCAGTCGAGAGGGTTTCCGATTGGCAGCTGAGCAAATATGAGCCTCAGACTTCATCAAAGTTAAATTAAAAATTAACTTCAGCTTTTATGTGTTTGGAAAGAGGTGCTGCTGCTGCATTTTTGTTTTTGAAATTCTACTGTTATTGCCATGCTGGGGCAAAAAGGAGAGCCTGCAACAGGCAGTCTAATACTAGTCCAGGAACAGTGGCATCTGATCGTGTCCTGAAGGTTTTCTGTTTTTCTGAACCCTCCCATCTCTGCTATGCCTGTCGGCGTTCTGTGGGAGAAGCCAGTGGAACAGTGTGAACACAGAGATTAGTGACTCCTCCTTCAGACACATCAAAGTGACGCCCGTTCTAATTAATAACTGGTGGACAACAGCAGCACAAACTAAATTTCGCTCTGTTGTTCATAAATCTCAGACACGCACATCACAAAACCTGGAGAAATGAAACCAGACTGATGTGAGTGCACAGATACCGTTAGAAGGAAGTTAGAAAATGCATGTGTTTTTTATTGGGGTGAACGGACTCTTGAAGGCTCCGCTCACTGATCTCAGAGCATGAACGTCAGCTCTCTGTTGTCATTGACTGCAGGTGTGCCATGTGAACCTGGAGGGCCAGCCTTTCTACTCAAAGAAAGACAAACCTCTCTGCAAGAAGCACGCTCATGCCATCAACGTGTAGACCCACCAGCTTCCTGTAGATCTGCTGCTCAGCGGGGCAACGCCGCCAGCTGCAATAACAAACACAAGCTGACAACTTTTAGACGTGTGGAAACACTCGTTATGCAACATACACTTTGGTTTGAGACATTTTGATGCATTAATATTAATATCTAAAACATTGCTGCCTGAAACAAGAACGTACACAACAACAAAGTTGTGCTTTCTGATGCTCATCCAGCCCACTTGATTATGTTTTATGTTGTTTTTGTGTGTGTGTGGGTGTTTTCTACCAGAAATGACGTGTTTGCTGTGGCCACTGTGCTGCCCAGTTCGGTTTCTGTGGAGTCTGGACAGTGCCAGATCAATTCAGATAACCTTTTCAGTGTTTAATTCAAATGAGCGACTAAACTCATAAATGTAAAAATACGTGTGGCTAGATATTAATGCAATACAAGTGTAAAATAAAGATGTTTAATAATGCAGCTTGGATAGTTCCTCATTTATGCATCTCTTTATACACTGATGACATACAACTAAATACATGTGAATGAAAATGTTCTTTTTAATAATTTTCTTTACTTATTCTGGCTTAAAATGACAAAGCAGTTAAAGTACTATTTTATTATTTATAAACAAATAAGTAAAAAAATATTACTGAGTTAATTGAATGCTTTTGTTTTCTTTATTCGAGACTCCAGAGTTTATCTCATCATATTGTGACGTGTCTCATTTTAACACACTTGTCTAGTTTTTGCTTTTTATCACTTTACAACTACTCACTTGTCTTTTTGCTTTTTATCACTTTACAACTACAACAAATGTATCAATGTTTGTTTCACAGCAGATAATAACAGAACCCACAACTAGAACCGTGAAGCATTACTTTTGTACTTCACAGACACAAAGGCTGTTATTTCCTGTTGTGTTTTGAAGGAAACGGTTGTCTGCAGTTTTGGTCTGGACTCAGCTGGTCAGCACATGAAGACACCTTAGCTGTGTCTAACGCGGTTGGAAGGGAGACTGGCAGTGAATGTAACACGGATGCTTTCAGAACCACCTGTCTGCAGGTTCACATATGAAAAACCAGTGATACTGTGTGTAAAATGTGTGGGTGACTTACTGACGAGCTTTCCTTTCAGATTGTGTCAAACGGTGTTAACGTGTGTCTGGTTCTGTGAACATTCTGAAATCATTAGAAACTAGATGTAACAGCTACATTTCTCCTCTACATACACAGCCGTGTGAGTGTAAACCACAGTCTGCAGTGTTTCAGTGTGTTTTCTAGGTGAACCTGCTCAGGTGAGCGTAGCTTCTAATCCATCTCTGACTTGCTATACAGTTGGTGTTACAGTGCAACACATAACCTTGAATTTTAAATTTCATTTCCTCTTTTGACTGTGTGATATTTATTTCAGAGCTGATATGTCATCACTGCTGCATTCAGTGCTCATCAGATCGTTAGTGTAACTCGTATGTTTTTTGGGGATGTTTGGCATCACGCGGTGTAATTTGAGTGTTATTTTAATGGTGGATTTTTTTCTTTTTTGTAATTACACTGTAAATGTTTGTTGCTGTTTGAACTGTAAATTGAATATTTCTTTAAAAGTGGCATTTTTCACTACTTAGCCACTGAAAGGCTCTGTTCACACTGTAGGCCTTTAACCTTTTTCATCATTTTGTTATATTTTTTGTGACTTTTACTTGGCATTAGAAACCCTCTGAAAACCTCAGATAATATATTTTTATTTTTATTTCATCTTGTGCACACAGGATTTAAAATATATATGTTTGGGGACTTCAGGGTTCTATAGCTGGAATTTACATCTCATAAAATTGATTGTTTAGTAACTAAAACAGAAGGTTTAAATGCTAATATTTTTCAATAGAACCAGCCTTGTTCATCAGACGTACCTAGAAGAAGCGAGGCTGTTTTCTGAGCGCTGAACTTTGTGTGGGGGAAAATTATTGGTTTGTATTTTTAGAAAGTTGTGGGTTTTCCCATTCACTTGGATACAAGCAGCGAGTTTTTAGTAGCATCTGGTGGCCATTAGAGGAACTGCACCTAAACAAACGACAGTTTAAAGCCTTTGTTTGCTCCTCTGGATTATGCTTTGTTAACAGCATGGAGAAGGTTAAATAAATAAAGGCCTATTAAACATCCTGTTTTCTGATGCTGTGCAGTGTGAACATGGCCTCATTTACACTGAATAGGTCGTTTAGAGCAAACATTTTCACATGAACATAAAAGACTTGGACA
>NW_018128277.1:353337-361255 GCF_001952655.1 Monopterus albus | reverse complement strand
GAAAAGATGAACAGCTCCCTCACGCTGCAGCAGAGTCTCCTGTCTTTCAACCCTCTGTGGTGTTTCTGTCTGACTCGTGCACACACTGATGAGTGCTGTGTACAGTTTTTACTTTGACTATTTTATACAGTGTGCGTTTGTGTTGTTGTTTTTCGAGAGTGAATGTGTGCATGCAGAACAGTTGGTCGGAGCATGTGGAACATCAGTATTAGTTTGTGGCTAACCCAGAGTGTGTGTGGTTTTGGTGTCAATGCATTATGACTGACGCTGAAGTAACATGAAGACTCTCCCAGTTGTTGGAGATTCCACTGCTTTACTACATTTAACAGGATTTAAATATTTTAAACATGTATTTGTTGCAGTTGAATAAATGTCGAACATTTGAAAACATTTGCTGTGAAGGTTTGTTAAAGATGTTGATTCCTGCAGGATCTTCACGTTGAGTAGACGGGATGTTGGTTATTTTGTTTGGCCTAACTAGCTAGTTGGTTTAGGTAGAATAAGACAAGCCAGAGGTACTGGAGAGTGCTGACACCAAGTTAACTTTGACATCAGTTTATGAGTCACAGCAGAAATGCTACAGTCAGTCTATTACATGATGATGTGACCTAAAACTATCTGGAGAACTATCTAAGAGAATGATTAGGCTGGTGGAAAAAAAGGATATTTCAGGTTCATACTTAAAGCCAGAATTCTAAGATAACAAAAGAATTAACAGGAAAAGTTCTGAATAAAATGTCTACAGAAGACTGTCAGTTGGAAATAAGATAATTTTACTTTGTGTGGGGACAGAATGTAAACAGAAGTAATTACAAAAAAAGAAAAGAAATATTTCTTGTAGAAAGTCTGTGAGGAATAAAGTTAACATTTTTATATTTTAAGGCACAGACCAGGGCTCCTTACCTGTCTGGACATTTTCCTTTTTCAACAAAAGTACCGTATGTAAAGGGAGTCCAGTCTTTCCATACTAACTACAGCAGCTCAAGGTTTCTCTTAATCCTATTACTTTTTCTTGCACTATTAAAAGATTATATTAAAGTATTTTTCTTAAAAAGTCATTAATCTTGAACTGTGAACTGCCTCCCTAACAGTAATACTGTGCTAACTTACTGTCAAACCCATCCATTGTGTAAGATTTAATGTTGATATGACACAAACTGTCCACACACAGAGTCCAAGTTTTCCTTTATAGCAGTGAACTCAGTTCTTTGTTCCAAAAAAAAGAACTTTTACCTTTTTACTGAGAATAAAAGCTTCTTGTGTTTATTTGTTTCATCCTTTAGTGTGAAATAACAAAGATCCTCTTTCAGTTCTTATTTCACATGTTTAGTAGATTTTGTCATCAGTAATCAGGAACTCTGATTCACAGGCCATGAGCTCAGAGAAATGTCAGTTTTGCAACATGTACAGTGTTTGTCACAGCTTACTGTCACACCCAGACCACTGTTCTTGTTTAGCTGGGCGCATTTTAACATATTGTTATCGTCATTATTATGACTCTATATCAACAGTCTGAATAGTTGTACTTGTGGTATTAGTAGTACTGGTGATGTTAACCGTCACCAGAGGGCGCATGGGTCGCGTTTTAGGTTGATTTCAAAATAAAAGTCCTCACAATTCTCTGCAGGACTCAGCAGCGCATCACTGATCGGAATCACAGAGCAGGGAAAATAAAAGAGCCTTCACTCACCCTCCGTGTCGGCAGACGAAAAACAAAGCCATCAACGCTCAATAGCTACTAATGATTAAAAATGTAGTCAGTGGAGGAAAGCAGCCTAACTAGGTCCAAGTACTATGTCTTATACTATACCTAAGTACAACAACGGTCATTGGTTGAGCAGCTGGTCCTGTGGTGTAGCCGCAACAGCCTGGAGATGACAGTGGACTTCAGGAAGAGCCCCCCCACCTTAGCCCCACCACCACCACCACTTGTCAGCACTGTATCAGTAATGAAATCCTACCAGTATTGAGTCTGTCCTCTGCACCTCCATCACTGTCTGGTTTAGCTCAGCAACCAAACAGGACAAGTACAGATTTCAGCGGACAGTCAGGACTGCAGAAAAGGTCATTGGTGTGAGCCTACCCTCCATGGAGGACCTGTACACCTCACGGGTCAAGAGGAGGGTGGAGAGGATCACTGCTGACCCCTCACACCCCAGAAACAATCTGTTTGAACTCCTCCCCTCTGGACGGAGTTACAGGTCACTGTGCACCAAGACAACCAGGCCCAGAGACAGTTTCTTCCCCCAGGCTGTCGCTCTGATGAACACTTAACCCACGACAGTATGATTGGACAATAACCCTCAGTGCAATACCTGTAAATATACCTCGTACAGATTATACAGACTCATAGAGGTCTCTAGTTTTAAGTACTTTGCTTTTATTCCTATTTATCTCATTTTGATGAGCATTCCTTTGTCTGTCTGCATTGTTTACTGCCTGTTTACACTGCTTATTTTGCACTGTTTGCTCCTTGTTAATACTGCTTATATTGTTATATTACACAGCCTTATGTTGGTTTACTATTTACTTGCCCCTTGCATGGGGATATGTACATACACTTTGAAAGGCAATGTACTAGAGTCAAATTCCTCATGTGTCTGACACACTTGGCCAATAAAGATTATGATTCTGATAATTTCCATTTTATGCTACTTCAACTTAACTAGTACATTTTATAGGCAAAGAGGTTCATATCTTCAGTACATTATTATGTGGGAGTTGTAGTTCATTTTCAAATTAAAAATGTACATTAAATACACACAGGATATGCTTTTAGCATGTATTCAATTTACAAAAATCTGCACAACATATAGTCTACTTTTGGCCATTGTCACAGGCAACATTAAAGTGATGAGCACAATAATGAATTAATAATTATAATCCAGTAATATCAAGTAAAAGTTCTTTATTGTCATTGTAATAAGAACAATGAAACTGCATATCATCTCTAGTTCATAAAAAACTAATTACACAACACCAACAACACAATAAACAAGCGCGCGTCTAACACAGGAAATTCAAGTCATTTGTTTTGTGCTACAGAGGATCCATCTTTGCAGTCACAGACGATCTTTGCGGGCTGGTATTCGTTCCTCCGTCAGCAAACAGCCAAACCGCAGAGCGGCTGATCCGAGGAGTACGCGCTGAAAATATTACGGGTAAAACGCTGGAAAATTACACCTCTCTGTCTTGTTATTCTGGTGGGAATCAGAATCTGGTGGACTTGGAGTACTGCCATAAAATAGCGTCGAAGGGAGCGCCACATACACGGGAGAACGTACACAAGGAAAGGTAAATCAGAATCAATCCCAAACTTCATTCCCAGCCTGTGGGTCCGAACCCAATTTTTGGGCTTCGTGTAAGTGCTGGAGCATGCGCAGTCTCCGGGTTAAAATTGCGTGTTTATGATTTGTCGAGTTTTAAACACTTGTTGCATTTTATACTTGACCCTGTAGAAATATTAGGTGTTATATGTGTCTAGTTTATGTATTTGCGTGTAAGTCTATGTTGTGGCGTTAAGTCACCAAATCAGTCTGAGTTAGGGGAACAGATTTTTGTGTGTTGGTGCCAGTAGATAGACGCATCCTTCTGGCTGCTGTCGTGGAAAAAGTTAAGTTTCACCTCTCCTGCAGCGTTAAGTTGTGCTGTTTTTCCTTTTATTTAAAAAAAAAAAATCAGAAAAGTAACTACAAACATACGTCAGCGTTCACATATTCCTGAATTAACACTGTAGTTGGTGACTCTTTGCTGCAGTTTGGTTTGTTTCGGTCAACGTATTTAATGTTAGCTACTGTTGAAGCTTGTTAGCTAACGTGTCTGCATGCTCCATATAGCTCCCCTGTAATTATAGTGAAACTTGAACATATACTAAAATCAAAGCTTACACCATTCAGTGAAAATGGTTCAAATTTTATCCGTTTTTGATTTTCATTGACGCTTTTACAGCTAAAGTTATATGGTAGGAGTTAGCTAACGTTTAAACTTTACTACCCACCTTTTTGCTAACATATTTAGCTCTTGGGTGCAGTGTGAGTTAATTTTCATCAAAAAGATGCAAGCTTCGTTAAAAAGGTTGGTTTAATCTTCTGTTAGTAATTCTGGAGTTTTATTAACTTTAGAAGGTAAGATGACACTGTTAAAGTAGTCGAGGTTAGCAAACTTAGCCTGGAAAAAGTTAAAGCTGCTGTTCAGATTTTTTTTTTTGTCACATTTGACAAACTGTTCAAAGTCACACTTGCTCTAATTGCTTTCAGTGTGGTGTGTACTCTCTGTGATCATACCGTTTATCAACCTTTCTCAGTTAGCACCTTTGCAGTTTATCTACATCTATTTACTTAAGTAAAAAGTTCAGGCACTTCATTTGAGTCTTTGCTTTCTCCTTCTACACTGCTGCAAATTATTATTGTACTTTTTTACTTCACTGCATTTTCCCGACAGCTGCCATTACTTTATGGACAAATATGAAGAGCTTATAAAACATGATGCTTTGTTATAGATAAACCTTCTAGAGTAAAGAGTACATTGGAAACGATTAGATAAAGGACAGAAAATCAGTCTGCAGTTGTTTTTACTGCAGTGCATCCCCTCCCTCTCTGTAGTGGAGAGGACGTGAGAGGAGGTGTTAGAAATTAAAATCTGGTATTATCCATATGCCAGACAGCTGCATATTCCACAGCCCAGCCCACGAGCTTTGTCACTGAAGTAACCGAGTGCCTGACAGTGGGCCAGAACTTTGGCCACAGCAGGAGAGCGAGAGGGATGTTTGAGAAGGTTTAGTGTCAGAAACAGAATCAAAACTGGAAGATGCTCCTGCTGCTCAGCCCGTTTGGAGCAGATCTGTTGTAACTCATGAAGAGCTGCACAGCGGAACTTCAGTCTTTATTCTCATTATCAATTGTCAGTTATTTTTTTGACTAACTGACTGGTTTGGAGTGGCAGTGATTAGTCCAGCATCTGAAAAATAATCTATATTGAGATTTGATTAATTGTTTTTTTTTCTAGCAAAACTCGCCAAAAATGTTTTTCTCAGTCTCAGATATCAAAGTTTTTTTTTCATATATCACATAAAACAGATAAATGACAAAACAGGGACAATGTTATGTTGCTTAAAAATGACTTAAATGATTAATTAGTTGTTAAAATAGCTGCTGATAAATTTTCTGTCAGTTGATTTGTTGTTTCAGTTCTAAAAACAAAACACATAGTGTGTCTTTATGGTACATTAACCGTGGCCCAGATTTGACAGTGAATAGCAGTGAATGCTCAACTAATAAGGTACACACAAGTCTTGTTCTTGTGGGTGTCCACGTCCTGATCGTTCCCTGTACATGATTGGTCAATCCAGCACCTTTGCTGGGTGATGTCACTGCCCGGTGAGGGTGAAAACAGCATAGAAGGTCGCACACAGCTTCAGTTAGAAGTTAGAAGCTCGCATACAGCTCTGTGGTCTGAAGAGACTTATGAAATCCTACAGGAGAGAAGCCTGTCGGCTGAGTCTGTGGCCACTTTACAGTGTTTGCACATTATTTTACTGCATATGATAATTCACACTCAGGAAGTAGAACTGAGGTGACTTTCATTACAAGATGATTAGTTAAAACATTTTTATATGCACCTGCGCTGTTTGGCCATTTCTGACTTTCACAAATTTATATATAAAAGAAGTAAAAGACTGGACAGACTCTCCCTGGGTGGAGGGTGGTTGGGATTTTGGGTCTTAGTCATTTTACACTCACTGTGTTAAGCTGCGCTCACTACGGAGCAGGCCTAACCACAGTTTGCTGTAGACTGTAGTGTTAGTTCTTCTGTCAGCTGTTCTGATGTGCTAACAGGAAACTATCGAATGCGGCCATGGATGTTATTGTGAACAACCAGATAGCAGTAATGCATTTTGCCTAGCTAAAAGGAGGAGTCGAGTTTCTGTGCTGGGGGCGTCCTCTGGGGAATGGGGATGGACCATTGGTGGAGGGGTGCTCTCTGGTCTTCTATCTAAGAAAAATAGATGTTAAAATAATTTGCAGACATCATTTGTTTACCTTAAATATAAAAGGAGCATGTCGGCTCATCTGTACCTCGGCACAAGACGTTGTTGATGTTGACGTTAGCTGTACGTGGGGCGTTCCTGTGGCTGGGAGAGTGCAGCACATCGAGCACAGCGCACGCCTTCTGATTCACGCCAAAATAAAAGCTTCATCATACTGCTTCCTTCTTGCACAAAATATCCTTACTGCAGGTGCCCATTTCACTGTGTCTAGGGTTGGGAAAGTCTGGGAATGTTCAAAGTTGGAAACTTTCCATGGGAATAACCCGCAAATGTGCAAAATTGCTGTTTATCCTATAACAGGGAACTCAAATGTAGTTGAGTAAAACATCTTGCAGCATAATCTTGGTTAAATCAATCAGACAGTGGGGGGTTTCTTTCATTCTACATTTTTCAACAGAATTCTACATTGGGGTGGGGGAATCATAGGGAATATGTTTATTCAACATTCATGCTTTTTTGTTGTTCAGTGACGATACATTCAAGTTCTACTGAGAAATAAATCTAAGGGAAAAATGTCATTTTTAAAATTTGCATGAGTTTGCATGAATGTTTGCTTATGACAAAATGTTTGTATAAATGATCCCAAATTTCCAATTCCCACGCATTCCTGTTAATTTCTATGGAAAGTCTCCAACTTGGAATATTTCCAAGCTTATGGTGTTTATTAAGGCTGATGCTTCACCCGGTCAGGGTTGGCTCCTCCTAGTGTCTGTAGGAGAATCAGAGGCACGGTGAAGCTTTATTATTGATTAATACGCTGCTTGTTTTCTAGATTCAGTTTTACCAGGGACCTGAAGTGATCACTTAGCAAAATGCGTGCTTTTTTGATGGACTAAATTGAGTCTGAAATACTTTGTCCTGTCCCTGTAGAGACATCCTGACACTTGGTCTGAGCCGTGGTTCCCAGAGTGCCCTGCTAGGACCACTGGGGGCCCCGTTTCTGTGGCACATTTAATTGTGTATTATTGACTCGCTTCATTATGAAGTCTTGGCCTCCCAGAGGTCTGAAACCAGCTTGGGTGTCACTGAAGTTTTGTCTGATGTAACTGATTTACAGAGGAGCAGAGTTTATTGCATATGTTCAGTCTGGACATTTAGTTTGAGCAGGGTCTACAGAGCAATGAGTTTTTTTTTTTTTGTTTACTATTAGAGCTTTTTTACTTTTAGAGCTTCACGTCTGTGCAGATTCTCAGTCATCCAGGTCATAGTAAACCGAAATAACCTTAGGAAAAATCCAAGTCCAGTTGATTTTTCCTAAGGTTATTTTGGTTTAGAGCTTCACGTTCATTTACAGCATGTGCTAAAACACTTCTCATCCTGGTCGGCCTCCGTTTTGTTTCTGTTTTTGTACAAAAATTCCCATTCTTTTCACAGTTTTCATCTCCTTCTATTTCACTTTTTCAAATCCCCTTCGTCTTCCGTCTCTCTCGTTTAAACCTCAGCAGGCTGTATTGTTTCTACTGATCATTTTCACTCTGCTGCTAAAAGCATGATTTAACCCCCAATTGTCAAAAAAAACAAAGATTCTGCATCAAGTTGTCAACAAGTATGTCTCCTGCAGTTTCCCTCATTTAGTTTGTTTCTAGTCTGCAGTCTTTCTGTCGGTTTCTTTGGCCCTGCTCTTCTTTCCTCTTTCCAGTTTTTCCCTCCTCCTGCTCGGGCTCTTTCCTCAGTTTTCTCTCTCCTGGGAGGGTTTCAGTCTTGGAGGCTGGGCTCAGGGGATCTCTCTCTTTCCTCTGCTCTATTTCTATCCCCCCTCCACCCCCCCACGAGTGTGTTTCCAGTCTTGGAGGCCCACGATCAGGTTACTCAGGGTGCCTCGGAGGCTCTGTGGCTCTGTGGCAGCGTTGGAGGGGGGATGGAGGGGGGGGG
>NW_018128277.1:348097-353298 GCF_001952655.1 Monopterus albus | reverse complement strand
CTCACCTCCCTCCTCCTCCCATTCACCGAGGCAGCCTGGAGACAGAGTGGCTGCACCAGGGAGGAAAACATGCAATCCACCCTCCTCCTCTATACGTCCAGCCTTTCTGCTGCAGCACAGCAGATAAATAAAGGCAGTAAATGGGAGCTACACAGAAGGACAATTCTTCACCTCC
This sequence comes from Monopterus albus, assembly GCF_001952655.1. NCBI lineage: Eukaryota > Metazoa > Chordata > Actinopteri > Synbranchiformes > Synbranchidae > Monopterus > Monopterus albus. The sequence continues at coordinate 353,123 of NW_018128277.1, read as the reverse complement.
TCCCCCTCTTCCCCTTTCATCCCTGCAGAGTTATTTTATATCCTGCACCTTGTGTTTTCATTCTCCTCTGTTTGGCAAAGGTGAAACTGCTTCAGGTCACTTTGCTTTCTCGAAACGACCAAAGCAGATCTTGACTCAGAAATCAGTAAATGTGTCTTTGGAAGTAAAGAGACCAAAGCAGTGGGGTCCCATTAGCACAAGTATTAGTAGTTTATCTAGCTGTAAGGCACTTGCTGCTTTAGCAGCACTAGTAATAATCTGTAGTTGTTTTTACGCTGGGATCCTGCAGTACCAGCGTTCCAGAGAGTCGCCAATATCCCGCCCTTGTGTAGATCAAGCTAAGGGCAGCATAATCACGTTTGTGACACCAGGAATACTTTGACCTATTAGTCAGAGAGAAGCTGAGAACCATTCAAGGCAGAGTGGCGTGCAGACTTGAGACACCGGTGATAGTGTGGCGCATATATGACCTCATGGAGACGAAGCACTTGGTTGAAAATGTCCCACCAGTCTAGCTTTGTGCTTTGTTTGTTACACACAGAAAATGAGACTGAATAAAGGTGCACCAGTCCCGCCCCTATGTAAGGGGCTCGTGTTTAAGCTTTTTGGGCCTTGTTTGTTTTTTTTTGTTTTTTTTTGTCTTCATACGCTGCTTGGTGAAAGTTCTGGAAAAATACTTGTGCAAAACCTCTTTAATTAATGTAGGGACAAAACGATTAGTTGATCAATTAAGGTGTGCTCTCATTGTTGCAAAAAAGTGAGGGTCTTGTGTAGTGCATTCTGTGATGGTCAACAGAAACTCAAGTACAAACTCAGCGTGGGGGGAGTTGGATACAATGATAATCGTTTTTCTTTTGTTGTTGTTTTGAATGCTGATATTTCGCTAGCTAAAATGGTTGTCTGTCTTTGTCCAGTCTGGATATGTAGGCAGTATGATATTGTACAGTGTGGGAATCACAAGTGGACTAATTGGTTTCTTGTCAGTTCAAGCAGTAGTCAACAGTGGGCAGCTATACTGATAAGTGATTAATTGCTTTAGTAAGTTTTCAAAAAAAAAATGGCAAAAATCTGCAGATGTCAGCCTCTCACAGATGAAGATTTCCTGTTTTTCATGGTCTTATCTCATTGAAAAGTGAATATTTGGGGTGTTGTGGATTTTAGGTTGATGCAAACAAGACATTTGAACATATGAGCTTCAGGTCAGCAAATTATTTTGACTTTTTTTCATGTTTCATAGACAAAACAGTGAATTGAAAAATCATCCATTATTTGTGCTTATCTAAAGTTGGGTTGTGGGGGCACCAGGTCCAGCTGGGCAGGCCAGACCTCCCTCTCCTCAGCAGTGCTCTCCAGTTCCTCCTGGGGGACCCCAAGGCGTTCCTAGGCTAGATAACATTTATAATCCCTCTGGTGTATTCTGGGTCTACCCTGGGGCCTCCTATCAGGTGGATGTGCCTAGAAAACTTCCAAAGCGAGGCGGTTCAGACATCCTGATCAGATGCCTGAACCACCTCAAATGGCTCATTCAATGTGAAGGAGCAGCGGCTGTACTCCGAGCTCCCCCCCCCCCCCATCTATAAGGCTGGGTCCAGTCGCCCTACAGATGAAACTCTTTTCAGCCAGTCTCATTGTTTCAGCCACCTCCATAAAGCTGGTGACCACAGGTAGGGGCCTCAGCACAGGCCGACTGGTAAACTGAACGGCAGTACAATGGCTGCATCTGTCTGTCAGTCTCACACTCCACTTTACCCTAATGGATAATGAAAATAATTATTCGCAGCCCTAATTGTATGTTCCAGGAATGCTCATAATGTGTTTAATTCTTATTTTTACTCACGGTGAACTAACAGGCCTTTGTCTTGTACTCCTCTGCTAAGACCTGGCCTAGTTTACACGCCATTGTTCAGTCACTAGAATAGTTTAATTTCTGCAGCCAGACAAATGGCTCTTCCTCGATGCATCCGTCCCTGCCCTGACTTCAGTTGAAGGTCAAAACAGCCTCCATGTTCCCCGGCTCCAGTTGTCCTTTAATGGTATTGATCTCTGCTTTAAATACACCCAGCCCGTCCCAGTGAATAATTCAGATAGCCTTACCACAGTGGTAGCAGAGCGTTCTCGCTGGCTTGACGGTCAGACAGAAAACATTCCCTTTTTCTAATGTAATGGAGAAAGTGGGATGGAGTCTTTCAAGGCTGCATGCACCAGTCTGCTCTATCTCAAGTCAAACCATCTTTTTTTTTTTTTTTTTTTTTTTTTTCTGGGCTTTTGGGGCCACGTGAAACAAACTGCATTCAAAGATGTGACAGGTTCACCAAAAAGCTCTGTGTAGTCGTATCTGTATATAGCACTCACAACAATGCTCTCTTCTCCTTCACAGCAAAACCACATCACAGAACAATGGTCATAGTAGTCTGCCTGAAGTAAATGGCTCTGGCTGTGTTTAGGCTGCACTTGTGTCCAGACTTTGTCTCAGCGAATCATCTCATGTTGTGCAGTCATTTGCATTCATATTTTACAGTATTTTATAAATGTAGATTTGATTAAAGAAGTCCAAGAACCACGATGAAGCAAATCCGAATTCAGTTGAGTTTATTTTATATACCAAAAAAGGCCAAATTACATAAATCCGATTATATAATAAGGAAAATGTAAGACCTGTATCCAGCTTAGCCATCTTATTTAGTGGGTAGAAGGTAATTACATTTAACAGCTATAATAATTGTTAAGCCTTTTTTAAATTTCCTGGGTTTCAACTTGTCCAACATAAGAGTTTGTACATTTCTTTGATTTCTATAAGATGAAGCAAGATATTTCCAAGACATTTCCTTGTTTTCTGCCTGTGCAAAGCCTATGCAGGTATTTGAGAGTGACTATTTTATGAATAAAGAGTTGCAGCGGTACACCGGTTTCACGGTATATCATGGTATGAAAATTGACAGTTATCATACAACACACCAATATTGGAAAAAAAATGCTCTGTGTGTATGTGTGTGTGTGCGCACCTTTCTTCCCCGACTGCTTGTCAGGCTCTGCAATGGGCGCCACACATATATGCATCGGACAAATGGCAGAGAGGAGGAGGAGGAGGCTGAGATCACCGAACTCCAGCCTCCTCAAAAAGAAATTTAAATCGGCAGCGCAGGATTAGTTTGACTATCTCAGAAGCGAACACTTACACTTAAGTAAAGGATGTGAATACTTTCTGTGTTACTGGTACTAACATGCTTTAGTTATAAAGGTTATAGCTATGTGCTGTTTTTATCATCTCTAACTCTGTTTATTCTTTAGGTTCAGTCTAGTGTTGCAGTCCAGCTCAATCAACTGTCACAGTCACCTGCAATAAAAAGACCCTTTTTTCATTATTGCAGCTGATAATAATGGTAACTGTGTAATACTGTGAAACCATAGTATTGTGCAGCCTGACAGTATGTGTTTCTGTTCATCAAGACCAAAACCTTTACACTGACTATAAACTTTATGTTTGTGCATCACAGCTTTGGTATGAGCCAGAGTTTGTACTCTGGAGCTCTGCTGTCTCAGCTTGTGTGTACACTGCCACGTACCTCTCTCCACCTACCTTAAGTAAGGAGACTGGTTTCACGGCTCTCCTGTCAGACTGTGGTTTCACACCTTCACCTGACACAAAGCTCCCACATAACCGTCAGCTGCCTCACAGCAATTTTAAGCATCACAACAGCGGTGGAACTTTGCAAGAACCTAGCTGCTGTCAAACTAATGGTCTGTTCACATTGTGACTTTTGGACAAATAAAACTACTGGCTTTCACTGGGTGCAGACACCACAGTCAGAATTAGCTTGAAAATAACCAAACTTTGCTTATCAATTTATTAAACTTGCATATAGACCTTTACATGACGGTAATATGATAAGAGCAGACTGATCAGCATCATCCTACATATGCAGGCTTGCAATTAGATCATCTTTAGTTCACGAGCAGTTGACAAATGAGCTCGAACGGGCAGAAAAGTATTTGTGTTCCTGCTCAGATTGAAATGTGTTCACTGTACAGTTGGACAGTATGTGGTTGTTTGCAGAGATCTGGTTCCACTTGTACTGCAACTCATATCACAGGTGCTATTCGCAAAACTATTTGTGTCATTGGAAAGAAAATGAGCAGGGAGTGTGGAAAAGCAGAAGAAATGCCCAGTGCAGTTGGAGGCGGTGTATAGTAGAGATGTTCCCTCTGCTTTCTGTGCACCTGCATCTCTCCTCGCACTCTGGGGTTCCCTTTGAAAACCTGGTAGTTTTGTATTGAGTGTAGACAGCCTGCAGTGGCTCTCAGGGTCATGACACGCCAAGCTGATGGTCAGCCCTCAGCCACCATCAGAGAGCGTCTGTCGTGGCTTGTCCTCCCAGTGTGTCCCACACTGTTGGCACTAGTCGACCCTGACGGCGGCTGATTGGCTGTTCAGCTTATTGAATACCGAGAAGAGAATTGTTCAGGGAAGGTAAAAGCTCTCAGTTAGAGTCCAGTTAATGATGCAGGGAAACTACTTGCCAATCAACATATTGGATCAAGAAGTAATTTATTGCATATCACAGACAAAAGCTGACAGCGTGCTCGATGTGAGGATCATTTTAGATTCAGTAATTTTGGGTTTGGCCAGGCAACAGAAGCCTTTCTGAAGGATTCACCTTGAATTCTGGGAAATGATGGTGGGCATTTTTCACTTTTTGTCACATTTTATAGAAGAAAACAGTCGATAATGAAGGCAGTCTTAAGGTTTTGCTCATGCGGGGTTATTTTCTGTTTCTTAAATGCTCTTTACATTACTCCTTTAATTTTATACACACGTAGCAGATATATTTGATTTGATTTATTTATTCTTTCAAGCATGTAAAGACAGTTGATATATCAACACACATAATTTTACACATATCCAACAAATGCTAATCCAATATCAATTTGCTTATACCTAGTACATGCTTGAATGGAGTAGGAAGAAGTCAGACTTATCCAGTCCTACCCCATGACATCATCTTACATCATTGGTTTGCAAGCAGTA
>NW_018128277.1:299463-343849 GCF_001952655.1 Monopterus albus | reverse complement strand
TTGCCCCATAAAATCCTCTTTTAGCCTCCTTACAGCATGTTCATTCGTCACCCTCCTATAGAAAAGATTTGTTTTTGGCCTCTCTTTTCTATACTGGCCCTCATAAACCACAAATACTGGTAGATGATCACTAATGTCATATATTAATCTCCATTAAGTTGACAAACAGGAATTCGTTGTTTTAATACTGTTGACCTTTAAGGGTTTGAGTGACGTTTGTTGGTGGGTGGCAGTGAAGTCAGTACCAGTCATCTCTAGTCTCTCTCTCCCCTCCCACCACCTTTTGTTGACTGCAGCTCATTTTCCACTGGGTGAATGAATGTTTGGCAAAAGTCGAAAATGTCACAAAGGTAAATCAAGAAATGCTGGATATGAATTTAATCACTTGAGCCAAGTCAGCTGACTTTCAGTGTGACCAGCTACTGGAACGCCACAGAGATGATGAGCTGAAGATGCCACAGCAAGTGAATTAAAGAATTTTTTTCTTAAAACTCATTTGAATTCACTTGAGCTTCTGATTATCATAATAGTCGCAAATTAATTTATTCCTAATCGACACATTGATTAATTGGACACGTTTCCAGTGCTTCTCTTTCCTGCTTGCACTGAGCTGTTCGTCTTACTGCGCATACACCTAGTTGAAAGCAGAGCTGAGTTTCATTTCATCCTTGTGTGGGAGAGCAGGATCTGTTTTTCCCTCCTCTTGTCTTTCTTTTTGGCGCCGCCTCTGCATCCATAAACGAGGTGTCTTTCTGTGTGTGTGTGTGCATGCTGGACAGTGAGGCAGCAGCTGTTTCTTCGCCAACCTCGTGACCACTCCCAGCCCCCGTCTCCGGACATCTATTTTCTCCTCATCTGTTCCAGAATAACTCGCCGAGTCCCCATGGCTGTCATTTACGTTTTTCATTCCCTGGGGTCGAGCTGAACACACGCTCTGTCCCACACAGACACTCTCAGGCTGCTGCACAGCTCGTCAGCACAATGAGTACATTTCTCAGCTGAGTGTGTTAGTTTTGGCAGCAGCAGGGTGGTGCAGTGTGAAGCCAGAGGAGGCAGGTTCATAGCCTCCACACGCTGCTGCAGAGCTGCCGACCCTGACCTCTGACCCCAGGGAGCTACACGGCGCCCAAAAACAGCAGTGACTATCTCAACCTCTTGTTGGATAGTAATGACACTCCAGAAGTAAACTGGCTGTAGTAGTAGTGGTTTCAGTGGTGGTAGGTACTTGGTAAAAGTGGCAGTAGTATAGTCTATAGCAGTTTTATGGTCATTTTTGTAGTAGTAGTAGTTCTGGTGCCAGTAGTAGTTTCAATGGTAGTTCTATGTAGCAATTTCAGTGGCAAGGAGTGTTAGTAGTTTCTGCAGTACTAGTAGATCCTGTGACAGTTTCTGTGGTAGTTTTAATAATAGTTTTAGTGGCAGTAGAAGTAGGATCTGTAACCAATTTGTAGCACAAGTAGTAGAAGTTTTTATTGTAGTAGTCTGAAGTAGTAGCTTTACCTGGTATCACACTTGTTTGAATTTCTACTAGAAGAAGTTTGTGCTGTTATTGAGTCTAACTTAAACATGTCGCTGCTGTTTGTGCCAAAGATTTACTATATTGACAGCAGCAGTAGTAATAGTAACAGTTGTTGACCCAGATGACCAGTCAAGAGTATGCCTCGTCCACGTGTGCAACAGCATTGCATGTCTGGTGTCAGGAGATGAGCTCTAGTTTTATTTTGTTAGTTTGCTCCCTGTGGAACAGCTTCCTGTAACCCACCAGCTGTGTTTGACTGTCCTCTCAAGCTGTGGGTGTGAATATTAACTCGCTCTCTTGACGCTGGCCTCCTTGACTACATAGAGGGTCCTTGGAGGAGCTCTGTGCTGTCAAATAAAAAGACTGCTGTGTTGGAAGGAATGAGGAGGCAGCTCTGACAGTCAGCCACCCTGCTCCACTTATCTCCTCACAGACAGCGACAAGCACTGCTCTGATGGTGGAGCAGACTCACACCCACCAGTCCTGGAGGAGTTTCTAGGAGTATTTAAGGTGGTTCTGTTGGTCCTTGTGGTGGTTTAGTGGCCTTCAGAGGATGCAAGTACTCCTATAGGGACCCCATTTGTACTTAATGGGAGTTCTAGGGGTTTTGAAGGAACTTTCTTTAGTCTTTGAGGGGGTGATTATAGTTAGTTTCCAAAAGTTGGCGGTAGGATATAGATTGTGTGTGATAGGATGAACTGAGTCATTCAGAGGTTGCATGTAGTCTGTGATGGGAGGCCAAGAGTTGGCAATAAGATGCAAGGCTCACAGTCAGAGATGCAAGTCAGATCTAGGAGCACATATGCAAGTGGTTCAGATCTGATCTGAGAACATCTGATCTGGTCTGTTCACACTGCTGTGGACACATCAGGTCTGAGTCACTTGGAGGGAAACGTCAGATCTGGGAAAGTTCAGCTGTGATGTGGCCGTAACCTTTGTGTTAGTTTATCTCAAAGCCTCCTATGTATTGAAAATCATGTTTGTTTTTGTCTCTGTTTCTCAGGTTGGTGGCGGTGATGCTGATTGCATTTCCCATGGAGCTGTGCACAGACATGCACACTGTTCTACCATGGAGCCACCAGTCAGGTATGGAAACACACACACTGCTCCAGCTCAGAGTCTGCAGGATGTTTATTGTGGTCACATGGAAAACTTTAGCGGTTGGTGTTGTGCACTCTTTGAAACACACATGCACACAAACTAAACAACCACTGCTTAATGTGTATGGGTACCAGTGATTACTCCCTAAAAGTAGATTATCCAATCCCCCTCCCCCTCCGGCTCTTTGAGGAGATTAACCCTTGACCCTGGGGCTGAAGGCAGCGCCGGCCAATCAGGAGGCCTCCTGGCTTTTAATTGTAGGCTCTGATTGGGTCATTTGAGCTGTCACCTGGTTTGATTAATAACCACAGAACAGGAGAGCAGGAAGAGCGCTGATTACACCGAGCCTGAAGGCTGCATCTAGATTTCTGTGTGATGTACGTGAAGAGTGGAAGTGTGGGTCTGTGTGTTTTGTAGGTGCAGTGTTTGAGGAAAAGGTCTGGAGTATGTGCGAGTTGACACGTGTCCGTGTGTAAAAGGTGGTGAAACCAGTGCTCTAATCTATTCTGTTCTTTTCATATAATTCAGTTAAGGCTCAAATGATCAACAAAAATAATCTGCATTTATTTTGATAATTGATTAATTGTTTCATGCAAACATAGGGAAACTGTGCTAGGACGTAAGTGCTGCCAGCCTCGGATGTGAGAGGACTTACTGCTTTTCAAAGTCAAGTAAACATTTTTGTCCTTTTAGACTTCAGGTTGAACAAAAGAAGACTTAAAGCTGTCCCCTTTGATTCAGTGAAGATGTGATAGGCTTTGTTGATCATTACCTGATGATTCATAGTCCACCCAATTAAACAATGAATCAGTAATGACAGTAATTTTTAGTGTTAGATATTAGTAAATCAGTTAGATAATTGTTAGACAATGTGTTAGTAATGCAATTTAGTAAGATTTAAAGTCTGCTCTAGTTTGTTTTGTTTCAAGGTTAGAAGACAGAATGTTAATTCTGAAAAGTGAATATTATGTCTGAATAAATGAATGAATGCCTTAGCTACACACCATGTGGCAACTTACACACACATTGTGATTCTTCATTTTGTTATGACTAGGTAGAAATGCAGCTGCTCAAAGCATGTGGAGCTCTAGATAAGAGATGGAGTCTTTGGACTGACTTCATCTGGGTAAGGGGTTAGCCCAAAACCTTTATAAATGTATGGATGAGCATTACAGTACCATTAATCAAACTAAAACCCGGTGATGTTCAGTGTAATATCACTCAAAGAAATCAGGAAGCTGGAATCTGATATTTGAAATTTACTGCTTGAAACGCGATGAATTGATCATGGAAATATTGGCTGAATTTTGTTTGTCAAGCTGCTAGTTGTTCCAGCTTCCAGTTTGAGACCCTAAACCCCCCCCCCCGTAAAGCCTCTCAGACAGATAAATGCAATCTTTTTATATTGTGAGAGAGTTTGTTAAAGCGTGAAGACCTTAAGTGAAGTGTCATTTGCAGGAAGTCTGTCAGCGGTGATGAAGTCAGTTTGACATTGTCAATGAGTTTTTTGCAAGTGCGTGAGGGTATGTTGAAACGAGCAGATTGCAGCCTTTGTCTCAGGACGACATGACTCAAGTGTCTGAGTTTCAGAGCTCGCTGACAGGCCTTCACACAGAGCCGGCCAGTCTGCAGCTCTAAAATCACTCCCATATGTCCTAGAGCAGCCCTGCCCCCACTTCTCTGCACATACACTTGCATACTGCAGCACAGCTCTGCTCCGTACAGGCTGGCACACTGACAAGGCTCAGCTACATTCAGTTTGTAAGTAAAGATGAATTCAGGCTGAAGATTTTACGGAGTACCCGCAGAAAAACAAGTCTAGAATATCCAAGACGTTTTTTAACAAGGAAAGAAATGAAAAGGAGTACAAATAAATTTTAGATCAGAAAAGTACAGCTGGGTGACAACTGAGGAAAAACCAGCAGGGCCTCGCCAGGGCTGTGTCTCCAGAGCAGTGTCAGGTCTCCTCTGTTGCAGGAGGAAACCTCCTCCTTCCAAACCAGATCCCCCCGCTGCGTCCGACCTGCTGCGTCGTCCTCATGAAGCCATTCAGTGACCTAGAGCTGCAGCCATGAGTCAGTTCACTGGTAGAAAATGAACCTCAGCTATTTAGAAGCAACAGTCACCGACATGTTCTGGTTCCACCTTCTTTAATGTGAGGAGCTGATGCTTTTCTTTGTCAGACATGAGAATCAGCTGAGTCTCTGTGGATCTGTTGGTTGGACACAATGAGACGTGTGGAGACTGACCTCAGTAACTGACACAAGAGATTTGGCATGTTTTCTTTTTTTTTATAAAGTATACAGACAGTGGATGTTATGAGCTTTGTAAAAAAAAAAATGTCATGGATTGCATTAGACTATACAGGTGTACCTAAAACAGTGGCCACTGAATGTGATACTGTGATGCAGTACTTTATTCAGAAACATGAAAAAGAACCAGATATGGCTGTTAATGGTTGTCCCATGAATTAAACGCCTGACACATCACTGTACATTGAAAATCATATACAAGTCAGCAGTGAACGGTCTCACATGGCGATTAGTTAAATTGCCTGCGCTGGCCTAATACAACGAGATATTTAAGAGACGACTACCAGAGTATAAACAGTAGTCATCTGTTGGTTTGTAGCTTCATGTGGCCCAGTCTTACTGAATATAATTAAAAGATAAGTTACTCCCCAAAGCAAACGTTTTGCTTAGTAAATATTTATAGAGAATTGGCAGCTCTTAGGTTTATGATCACATATGAATTTGGTCTAAAATATACTGCAGCTCCAACCTTCCTTAAAAGGTATTTTTCTAGTAATATTTTTAAATCTGCACATCCCTGGTTTTCACATTGACAGGCTTTGCTGTATGATTATGGATTTTCCTCCCCGATATTTATATAAATACATGTGCACGCTATGATGGGACTGGCTTGGTGGGAAAAGCTAAGTTGTTTGTGGATTGATGGCTGTAGCTGAGAATCAAGGAATATGTAAAACAGAAATCCTGACGTGCTGTGATTAACACAGAGATAAGACCAAAGATTTACTGCAGCTCGGTGGATGCTCCCCAGCAGTCGGTACTGTTAGGATTCTGCTGTTTATCACAAACTCAGTCGGGTCATAAATTCCTCAGATAGTCCTCTGGCTACTTTGAGTCGCTGTGGGGAGCTTTCACTCACAAATCCACTCTTTTCATCTGCTTAAGATGAGTTTGGAAACAGCCTGGAATTCAAAAAGTAGTTTTAATGACTTCAGTGATGACAAGACTCTTCTTCCTAGATTTATAGGGTCTCAAGGAAACTGTCCGAACAGAATCGGTGTTAAAGGATCTCCTGTTTTCTCAAAAACTGCTTCTGGAGAAAGGGGAGGTAATACTATAATCAGCCGCCCTATACTGGGGGCACTGCAGTAAAAAATTGCTTTATATTATAAGATACAGTCCATTACAGTCTCTTGTCATGTGACCTCTCCAGAGTTGATGTCATCAGGGTTTTATCTGCTTGGGCTTTGGAGATTTCATTTTTATTTTTGGCTGCTTTGCCTTTACTTGACAGCTGAAAGTAGTGCTCGACCGACGTGGGCTTTTCAATGGCGGATGCTGGTGCCGATCTTTGGAGAGTGGGGAGTCCTATGGCCGATATCACTTAATTTTTTATTTTTGCATCAGATTAAATAACAATTTAATAATAACAAATGAGACACAAATATACTGAACACAAGTGGACATGTAATCGTAATGATTTATAATTTTTTGTAAATATTTCATGTGTTTGAAAAATTTAAAAAAGAACATTATCTTTGTTTGCTATGCTCTGCATCCCTCTTATTGTTTTACATTTTAAGAAAGTCCACATGAAAACCAAACTGTGTAAAAATAAAAAAGACACTGACAAGGCTACCTGCAGATGTGTCTACATCAATCAGCCAACCAATTAATTTGTCTGTCACTGGTTGATAATGAAGAGGCAGGCAGGATACAAGGGGAGAGAGATGACAGGCAACATCCACCTGCTGTGGCCATCCAGCCATCCAGAGACTTCACATAGTGGATGTGTGAAGTTTGAACCAGACAGACGGGGTCTAATGAACAGACACTAGTGAGCTGCATCCTGGGACTAAGTCAGGATCGCCTGCCTCAGCCGACCATCCTTTGTTTTGTGTTTCTGCTGCCTTTTATGGAGGTGAAACATCAAAGCAGTGCGGTAGCACTGTCACGTCTGATACATGCCACTCATTGGACATCCACACAGTTATTGTGGCACTTTGTGTTCTGTGTTCTGGCTCTGTGATGATACAAGTCATCAAACTTTTGGCTCTGGTCAGACTTGATCATAATCCAGCTCTGATACACCCACCACTCTTGTTGTGGTCTCACATGAGACGCCTTTCTTCTGTCTGAACCCGTCACTCCATCTCTGTCCTTTTGCTTTGGGAGACATTTTGAACATGTTGATGTGAAACCTTTGGAGGTGGAAGGGCTGCAACTAAAATATTTAGTCCAGTTTCTCAGAGTCCAAATGGATGTCTTGTTTTGTCTTGAGTAACAGTCCAAAACCAGCAAAATATTCACTTTAATATTTAAGAAACGGAAATGTAATATTTTTTGTTGATTTGCTTGAAAAATGACTTAATAGATTATCAAAATAGTTGCAGATCAATCAGCTCATTGATTTACGTTTTCATTTCCAGTTGAAAGCCATAACGTAAGCTGATTTTAGAGCTGTAACCCGACTCACTGGAGTGTTTTCTCTGTGTTCCTGGGCTTTAGTTATTATTTCTACTTTTGTTTCTATTTTGTGTCTTCTTGCCTTTTTAAAATTTTTTTGTCCATAACGTTCTGTTTCTGCAAATGCATCTCTGTTTATTCTTCTATGTTTTTTTTCTGGTTCTTCTTCACACAAAACTGCGCTCAGACACCCTGGACCACCTGTATCGTTGCATCAAACATGGCCGGCTGTGTGGCCTGGCTGCACTTTCCAAGCAGACACGGTGTATGAAACCACCCGGCCTCCCTACACAGAGTCCAGTCTCTGACCAGACCACCCACACACACTCATACCCACACTCACACAAGGCCAATATTCTGTCTGCCACAATTACAGTTATGTTTTATGTTTTTATGTCTCTGGGGAAAGTTGTCTGTGTGCCAGTCTCTTCAGTTTCCAGCCCTTTATACTGGGATCAGACCAGTGGAGCCTGCTGGCAGAAAATGACATTTTCAAAACAGAAAATTAACCAAAAAGAAACTCTCACCATCAGAGTTTGGCTGTTTCTGGATGCTGTACAGACCTTGATGACCTCAGACTCAGGACAGATGGAGGCTGGTTAAAAATATCTGACAGCAGCTGATGGGACTCAGCAGTAAAGTGTCAGATTGTAGCTGCTGTTCTCATAGTTGGTCCGCAGAGAGGACGCCATCATATGACAATAAACACTTTGACCTTGACCTTGGCAGAGAGGACGCCATCAGAGCAGAGGTTTCCTGGAGTGTACAGCAGGTAGTGTGTGTGTGTGTGTGTGTGTGTGTGTGTGTTTTCCATTACCTGGTTCCCATGTTCCAGCAACAGCTGGAGTAGGAAGGAGGAAGGTAAAAGAGTGATATAGAGCAGGCTGGGAGATGCAACTGAACTATAATAATTTTTTGTCCATATTGTTTGATATTGATAATTATCCATAACACTGCTGAGGGAGGAAACCGGTTCAGTATGTTTGTTAAACCTCAAGAAAACACATGGTGTCTTATGGTCCTCAGCAGCAGAAGCTAACTGGGAGTTTTGTACTGGGAACCTTCCAGTCCTTTAGTGTCCACTTCACTCCTCAGTGTGATTTATTATCATAATGTGGCTTTTATGGTCTGAGTGCAACACTGTGTAAATGATGGATGGACCCGTTTCTATGGTGATTAGAGCAATTAAAAACACCTTCAGGGTCTGAACCACATCGTGCGCTTTATGACTTTGACTTTGTGACCAGGCTCGGTGTGTCTGGTCTCTCATAGAGCAGCTTTGGAGCTGGGAGGTAGCAGCTTTGAGTCTGACAACATCTGTACCACCACTGGCAGCTGTTTCACACTCGGTAATTACTTGCTTTTGATAGAAACCCTGTAATCGATATGCTCAGTGTGCATGTAGTGCCTGCAATTCCCTGGTGGATCCTGGGTAACCTGCACTACTGTAATGAAGAAGGGAAAACTGATGACGTAAACATTTGTCCTCCAGTTTGTAGCTGCAGCTGCTCAGCAGCTCTTATGCTCGTCTCTAATTTAGTTGGGCTTCATTTCTGCCTGCTCTGTCTCACGCACACAGGTAAACAAGATGAGGGTGTGCATGCAGCTACTGTACCGCTCAAACGTTGCCCGGGTTCAGATTAGTAGAGTAAAAGCTGAAAGGTGCATGTTGGGCTTCAACTCCCACTGAGATCAGTAGAGTAAAAGCTGAAAGGTGCATGTTGTTATAAGCCTGCGCGACTTGACACATTTAACTTTAGTCATAAATTTTTTTTTTTCTCTTTACAATCAGTTTAGTCTGCAAAATGTCAGAAAATAGTGAAGATGTTAGTGTCCAGCAGACATGGTATTGTCCAACTAGCAAACACCATAAAGATGATCATTTTACACCTGCAGAAGACAAAGGAAATGGCAAATATTTGAATAGAAATTTTTAGAAAAAGACTCCCAAAAATCAGTCGGCTATCAAAGTAGTTGCAGATTAATTTCTTGTCTACTGATTTTTCACTGCAGTTACAGCTCAGTCAAATGAGGAGAAGCAGATGTGCATGCACAATCAATGTAGCTTACTCTTTCCAGTAGTAGCTGCATATCTGATGTCCACTGGAGAAGGAACAGTGATAGATCCACTCAGAAATCACTTCCCATCTCATAATCACCAGATTCACAACTTTCAGTGTGAAAGTACTGCTTTTAAGTAAGATAAGAAAGCCAGTGTCCGTTCTGTTAAAGGGAATGTGAAGTCAGTAGATGAAGCAGAGTTGTGGGTTCAGTTCCAGCTCTGAGCCAAAACCCAAGAAGTTCCTACTTTTCTGTCGATGGGTTAAGATACATTTGCAGGATTAAAGAAGTGATGATGATTAGGAGGAGGAATAACAGCGGCACAAGGTGCAGCGCCGCTCACTGCGCCTCGGCTTGTTCTGGGTATTCTTATGGTAATCCATTGCCGGGGATGAGGCGCAGAGCAGCCAAGCAAACAATGGCAGTGGAGCCCGAAAGTCTGGTCTGCAGTCTCCCAGGCCCTGAAGGGCATGTCAGGCAGGGCGCCGACACCAACGGGGGAGGCTGCTGTGGCACCCAGAGGCCTGCCTGCGAGGAGGGGCCCCTGGAGGGGACAGGGTCAGGGCCAGGATGGCGGGAGAGAGGAGAAGCAGTGGGGCAAGAAGAAGAAGAGGAGGAGGAGGAGGGGAGGATGGAAAACTGTAAAGGAGAGAGATTTGGAGAATAAGGAGATAAGATGAGGACAGGAAGAGCAATAGAAGAAAATGTAAATGCAGATAAGAGACAGAAAAGAGGAAATAAAATTTTGCAAAGGAAACAAAAAATAAGAACGTGCGGCCTAGTTTGACACATCCAGGCTACCCTACCTTCACCTCTTCTCCTGTGGTTTTGTATTTGTCAGATTAATGGAAGCATCATTTGCTGGTTAAGACTGAGCAGTAAGAGCAAAAGCTCCAGATGAAGTGAGCAAGTGGACCTTGACTGAGGAGTGGAGCGTGTGTGTGGGTTTTTTAAGGCTAAGAACAAACTGTCAAGCCCAGCACATTAAAATAACATTTATTCATTATGTACAGGACAGTTGACAGACAGAAGGGTTTGTTTTGAGCTTTTAAAATGTGATTGGAGACTGCTTTTCTGTTGCATACCATCAGAAATGAACAGTTTGTGGGCTTTAGGCTGCTGGCAGACTGGAAAGCTGTGATGGACAGTTCTCGACATTTTCTGACATTTTACAGCCTAAATGAATATTTTGCAATCAGATCCACCCGTAGCAGTGTCGGGCCACGTTCGATCACGATTGGACAGATGAGACACTGGGGTTAATGACAGTAATATATACAAACAAACTAATGCAAACAGCCTCAGCCCACCACTCCACTCTGCTGCATCCCAGCTGCCCCGTTAATATTCTCCACCGCCACCAGCACTGATCCCAATCTGCCTCATTACTGCATTTGTTTGTAGAGCTCAGGAGCTGTGCTCTCCAATCAGGCCTCTGCATCGTTTATTTAGTCTGCCGCTGGTCTTCCAGGGCAGGAAGAGGAGACACATTAAGGCTTGATTATTGATGTCTGGCCCCCCACACTGCACTCTGTCCAGGGAGGAGGAGGAGGGCTATTAATGCCCTTGTTTTTAATTCTTGATTCGTTTTTTTATTAAATGTCCAAAAGCAGTCAAACCCCCACTATGGTGTCATCTTCATGTTTTGTGTTGTCTGACATTCAGCTTAAAAAGAAATACAGGAGAGAGAAGCATCACCTCCTCGTGTTAGAGAAGCATCACCTCCTCGTGTTAGAGAAGTATCACCTCCTTGTGTTTGAGAAGCTGAGAAGACAGCAGCAGTGTCACTGCTTTGCTCTGCATTAACGTGGATAAATCAAATCCATGAGCTGCAGTCAGAGAGGAGACGAATCCTCTGGCAATAATAACGGGGGATCGCAGCGTAGCTCCGTGTACTTCCTTTATAAAACTCTTCATACAGTGCCTGTAGCAGCCACCAGCCATGGAGGTGTAATACGGTTTTACACTTTTTGTAGTCACCACCTCTGCAGCCAAATGAAAAATTACTATACCCAGAAGCAGACAGCTTCCATAAAATCCTTGAAATGGCTCTACTTCTTCTAGAAGTCTTCACCTTCTGCTTGGGTTTCCATCCCACCAAATTTCCCAGCATACCTGGAGCGGTGACCTCACATTCCTTCCCCTGAAGGATTGGGTTATGGCTCAGTGGCTCCCCATAAGGGCGGTTTATTCTGTACAGGTAGGCTGGCTAACAATGCATCCTTTCATTGCCGTCACGCTGAAGGTTCCTCCTCCCAGACTCTGATGTCACATCCAGCTAGCCGGGGCAGCTACACTACATTAAACTCTGTTAGGAGGAGACGGGGCAGGACAGAGCAGAGTACATGTAACCATGTACACAGGAAGTACACAGGGGCAGTCTCCGTGCATGAGAGCAGCAGATATTTGTCTCAGGTTGTAGACTACTGGTCAGAGGTTTTAGAGCACCTCAGTTTTTTCAGTTTCTGTTGAGGTTTTTCTTATAGTATCAGCAGTAAAAGTACTTTATTCTGCAGTAAATATCTCTCCTGTGACTCATATCTGATCCTGTCTGACGGTCAGTTATTAATCTCGATGCATCAAAGTGGACGTTCAAACAAGAAATGTCTTAACTCGTACACGTCTAAAACACAAACAGACATTTATTTTGTAAGAGGGGCACAAGGGAAATGGTTGTTTTAATCTTTAACAAGTTGTCATTTTATAAGCTTATGTTAAAAAAACTAACATCTTGTACTTGTCACTGTGTCAGGTAAGGGAGTATAAAGGAGTATAAAGTACAATATTTTCTTTTGAAATGTGGTGTACTGTAAGTATCAAGCATCATAAACTGCAAATATTTAGGTCCATGTACCTGAACATTGTACTTTAGTACAGTACTTCATTAAATGTACTTAGTTACTTTCCACTACTGCAGTTCTGTAATGAAGGAATACCCAAATACTGCGTGTAAAGAGTCCCATCGATGGAACAGTAGCTATTGTTTCCTAATGATGGCTGATTGTCTCAAATAGCTGAACATGGTGAGCGGCACGAGTTGGAGGAAATGAGACGCTGGTACCTGCATTAAGACCAGCGCTGTGTCGCCATCTGTTACCTTCTGCTGGGGAGAAAGGAGCATGTTGTTTGGCTAAGAAGCAGAGCGAAGGATCAGAGACGCGTTTGAACACGACTCTGAGGAGGAGTGAAAGTTACCTGACACCCAAGAGGGTTCACTGTCATTATCTTACATTTCATATCCTGCATTTTATTTCTCTGATGGCCTCTGACTCCAGTGTGACTGTGTGCGTTTTTGAGCATTTCAGCTGCCGCACGCAAAAACGGGGTCGCCCCGTCAGTCACCGGTTGTGTGTGTGTGTTCCACTTACCTTATGTTTTCAAAGGGAAATGGATGTGTTGGGTGATTTAGGAAGGGTGTGTGTGAAGAAGGGGGAGGGATGCTTCCTGTCTTGTGGCCCCACAACAGACGGTCCTGCCCTGTCTTGCCCTCCCTCTTTCTGAACTAGCCTTTGTGTGCGTTATCTCACGGAGCTGCTGCTTCTCCTCCTGTTGTTGTTGCGCTCTAAATAGAGAAAAGAGCCACGAACAAACTCCAGGTCATTGTTGTGACAGCAAGTTGAAATTTCTTCCACTTTGTGTTATCGATACAGTGACGCCAACAACACAGACAAGTGTGTGTGTGTGTGTGTGTGTGTGTTTGTAGCTCCCTTATACACACTCCGAGTCTCTCACATAGTATCACTGAACCTCACAGCTTCTCTTACTGTCCTGCACACATATGAATCCTATGTTTCTCATGCACATTTACCTGTGAAATATGCACTTGTGACAGGACGTCTGCACGGCTTGAACAGTGGGTCACAGAGCGAGAGCCCAGGCAAACCCAGCGTTCTGTCCTCTACATTATCCACATTATGGCTGCCCCCTACACATGGTTATGTGAATGGACTTCAGTTAAATCCCGTTTTAGCTAGGTAACAGAGAATTACTGGATGCCTGCCTGCAATGTGGTACAGCAAAACTTTCTCTCAGCTGTGGTGAGAACAGAAGACAGGATTTTATAACAGAACCTTCTGAGGTTTACATGTCACTGATGATGTACTAAACACAAGCTGGACTGCTGCAGTGTCTTCTCCTCATCACTTTAAACCTTGTCTTCTCCCTCCTCAGGGTTGTGGACCCAGAGAGCCAGTGAGACAGAAGAGGACCTGATATTGTGATACCACCCTCCGCATCCTTAACCCCATCCCGTCGTCTCTTGCCTCCCTCCCTCCTGCTCATCCTTCTCTGAGGTCTCCTCAGGCCAGCTCCCGCCCAAACAGCTTCTCTCCTGCTGTGGGTTACAGAGTCTGATACGCTGACCGGAAGCTCCCACATCACAGAGCACGGCCCGGTCTGGGCCCAGGTCCTGCTGCAGGATGGCAAGTCTACCCTTCTCTTTGGCTGTGATGGTCGCCGCTCTCCTGCTGACCCTCGGAGCTGACGGTAATATACGGAAAGTACCGGACACACACATGCAAAACCAACCACTTTGTCGCCACCCTTAAATCTTTTCTTGTGTGAAAGTAGGCCACAGTATTTGTAAAGTGCACATCTCACCATTGTGTTTCTTGTTCTGGACGAGTTTGTCTTCTCCTTGTTTAACTGAGTGAATCATAAATTAAAAGATATCTTACTGATATCTAGTGAGAGCAGAGTGATTGTTTCAGCATGTGGAGCTGTGCAGCATCTGACGGAGCGTTATAACAAGTCAGATATAATAAAAGATACTGTAGCTACAGTCAGCTAAGGTTATGTGTAATGAATTACCACAGCCAGTAAAGTGAGATCTAAACTTTTTATCTTTTATCCAGATAAAACCAGAATGTAAGGAGGTAAATATGGCGCCCCCATCCTAACATTTGGCACAGCGTAACGTACCTTCAGATTTTCTATAGTGGTTCACCAGGAAACCCGGGGTCTCCGAGTTTTCCTTGATCAGCACTGGGACTGAAATATCCTGTAGTGCGCAGTTTTTGGATGTAAGACTCTGGATCTTCTCTCCACTGTATATTTATGATTTAACGTTCATGCGAGGCGTGTAAAGCCTTACTCTTGGCTGTGACCCGAAGATGCTGCCAGCTCAGTGTTGATGCACAGCTGCAGCTCTGAACATGAGAAAGGTCACCTTGTGCCCTACAAACACACACAGAGCAGCTGATAAGAGCAGGGTGGCGCTCAGACAAGTGTCACTGACTGTGACTGACTCACACTCTGATATCTGTGCAATCTGTGTATTGAAGAGGTAGATTTTTCCACTCCTTTATTCACACGGTGACCTCCCTTTGTTGATTTACTAGAAGAACTGAAACTCTTGTGCAGTTTTATTTTGCCACGATTGTCTGAATGCAATGAAATGTTTAAAGATGGGAGCAGAAGATAAATTCAAACTTTAGTGTGAAATCAGGTCAGCGCCGCAGCGTCATAATGGGACAGTTTGAAGATAGAAAATAAATTCTGGATGGATGAATAACATATTTTATTTGAAATGTAAAAAGTTGAGATGTCCCAAAACTATACTGGGTATTAGTGCTGATCTGGGCATTTGTCCTGGGATCGGTGTCGGCGTCGGCCAGAATAAAGCCGTTCTATTTCTGATTGTTATTTAGAACTACAGTCCTCCTAAGCGTGGACTCATGTTTTTCAGATGAACTTTTCACGCAGCCATTAAGTTGCTTTATTAATTAATGCAGCTGGGGGCATGTCAGCTGGAAAATCTCTTGTTCCTGGCTGCAACCTGAAGTCTGCTTTTAGTTTCAGGTCAAACTTTCTGAGCGATGCGTGTAAACTGCTCTGCAGAGTCCAACTAAACAAAGTTCCCTAGTTCCAGCTAAAACTGTTAAAACACACAATCTGTCATCTCTCAGGTCAATCCTACTGAACATGCAGTTCTTTTAATGTGGGTGTAGCTTTTATTTGCTGCGTTTTACCAGGGTTGGGTGCACTGTACCTAAATATAAAATATGTTTTAGTAATGTTGTTTCTGCTGCGCCCAAGTTAATGCAGGTTTAAATATTTAACATTTCACTCAGGCTGTGAGGATGGAGGCCTGCAGGCCTGATCAAGCCACTTGTGGGACGACTCCTGCCTGCTGTCCATTCGGTCAACATTCATTTCAGGCTAAAGCAGCAGCTCTGTCAGTCCCCCTCTGCCTCGCAGGAAGCTGTTGAACTGATTGTGGCTGCTCTCACTTCCTCTCTGCACATTAACCATTTCCTGTATGGCACTGTATGAGCTGTCAGCGGCGCTAAATGCTCCAAACACTCATTGTTCTCCGGAAATATCCCTCGGCCCCTCTGGAGACATATTAGCCCTTTGAAACAGTGGCCATTTCCCCTCTCAGCCTGTCACGGCGGGCTGGCACTGACCCCCACCAGGCCGGTTTCACGCAGCAGTTACCGAGTTTTATTTGTATGAGTCACATCTGTCCTCCCTCCTGTTCATAGTCTCTGTTTGGATGAGCAGCAGCAGGCGTCACTGAGCTACAGTGGTTTCACAGTGTAAAGATGCAGAAAATGATCATGAAAGAAAAAGGCTGAGTCGCCGCCGTGAAGACACCTTGATATATTGTGCCATCACAGATTTGTCAGTCTATAGAACTTCATCAGTCTATAAAGAAGGTAAAGTGACCTTGTGTCAGCAGCATCTGCAGCTCCTGGTGGAGGACGTATAATCATGACACATTGTTTTATCCTTCATATTAATCCTGGGAAATCATTAGAATATTCTGGTTTTGAACAAGGCTGAATATAATTAAGAGATGTGTTGATACTAGTCTCAGTACCCGAGTACTTGTGCAGATAGCACAACTGTACTGTCTTTGATAAAAACCTTTATTTCTCGGCTACCTAATCACAAACACCTGAATGAAAGTAAAGTGAGTAAATCTTAGGTCTGGACTGTGGGTCCTCACCAAGCAAACAATTAACGGACTGATCATGAAAATAATCAGCTACTTAATCCGTAATGACGTGTCCCTGGCTGTGCACTTAATTTCCTTTCCTAGTTGAGTTTTTGTTTTTAATTTAGTGCCCAGTGTGCCCTTTGTTTTGTTATCTTGTATTTGGTTTCTTTTGCTGCCGTGTGGGTTCCAGTTGACCTTATCATCTTTATTACTCTGCATTCCTGTAGACAGTGAGTCATTGTTGACATGCTCATGGTCATAAAGTTTCTCTGCATGAGAGCAGGGCAGCTAACTTTGTCTGCAGACCACAGCTGCTGGAAAACACCCAAACTCTGTGTCCGCCTCCAGTGTTACACAGCAGCTGGAAGTGGGACATGGCAGGAGCTAAAACAAGCACTCCTCAGTCTGTTTTTACCAGCAGCTCACCCACACGCCTTGGACTAATTTAAACATAACATGTTCGCACTTCGCCCCCAGACATATGTACATCTGCTTAGATTTTCCTCTGTCTGCTGTCAGGTTTAGAAACTGCAGCTAACATTAATTTTCATTAATCTGCTGACGTTTTTTCAATTTGTGGATGAATATTTTAGACTGAAAAGTCCAGGAACTGTGCAGAATGGCCATCACTCCTTCCATGAGCTCAACCACAACGCTCAAATATCCAGTTTACACCAACAAATAAAAGCAGCTACACTTTTACTTCGAGGAGCTGTCATCAGAGAACATTTGGCAGTTGTTGCTGATTGTTGCTTTGTTGTGGTTGTTGCTGATTATATCTCCTTTGTTGTCACTTTTGTAATCTTTAATATATATTTTTGCAGTTGACTCAGCGTTGACAAAGTCACAGTCGTAAAGCTTCTCTCTGTGACAGCGGACAGTGGGCGAATGAAAACGTCTTCCTTTTTCATGTTGAAGTCATAATATATAATAAACTAGCGTGCTTTGTTAGCTTCATATCTACTGTAACGGTCCTCTAGTATATTTAATGTCTACGGCTGCAGCTACTGATTATTTTCATTACCAATTTATTTGTTGATTGCTTTTATATTTTACTTTGGGAAAACGTAAGTATCACCCTCAGATCTTGTTTAGTTCAACAAAACATGTCCAAAACCAAAGTTTACAGCCACATATGCCAGAGAAAAGCAGCAGATCTGATCATTTGATAAAAACATTTGGTTTTTTTCTGCTATTTTTGCTTGAAAAGCGACTGAAACCATTTTTAATTATAAAAACACTTGCTGTTTATATTTCTTTTGAAGTCAGTTCTGTTTATTTGTCTTGCTCAGTTTTATCCTCATTAACATTTTACAGGCGTGACTCATGGTTGACTCCCAGTGTCTGCAGACCACAGTGACTGCTTCTTCTTCCACTCTCACTGGTTCTGCAGCCAGTCTAGGATCCAGCTGAGAGCAGGCGGCAGCCAAAGGCCTTCTGGCTGCAGATCAGAGGCTTTTATCAGGCTGCTGCTGCTGTATCCCCACACGGCTGCATGTAAATAAACAGTGTGAAGGTCTGAAGCAGCACTATGACTTTAAGAGCACATGGAGAGAGTCCGATTACCCAGCGTGCTCTCTGCCAGACCTCAGTCTCCACTCTGACTGCCGGCACAATTAAGTACACATGTGGATGGAGACACACAGAAACAGAGCGGCCATTTCCAGCCTCTACACACCCACAGTTGGCTCTTCCTCCTTGCTCCTGTTAGTCATAACCTCTCAGCCAATCAGAGCTGTCTTGGTCTGAGAGTGGGCAGGACCTTGACAACCTGCCTGTGAGGTTTTTCAGGTCTAGACAGTGGTGATGTCATTGCTGAGTTTTTCATATGAGCAGCTGAAAGCTGCACACATCCAGGGTTTAGATTAAGGAGGCAGAAGTTGCCTGCAGCCTCTTTGCTGTTAAAACACTGACTTTACCCTTAATAGTGATTTTTACCTTTTCTGAGCAAGTATTGATTGTTAAAATCCTGAGATTGAGTTGCTCAATAAACCTGTTTCATCTGTGCTGAATGTTCTGTGTATGCGATGGCACTGAATGTACGTGGTTCACTACCAGAGCTTCAGAAATCCACTGCAGAGATGGAGAAGCTGCACTTCAATGTGCTGGAACAACCTGCCTGCCAAGTACCTGAAGAAACTGCAGGGTGCTCGCAACACATGCTGATTTATTTTTCTCTTTGCTGCACTTTGTTTGAAGTTACTTACTAGATAAACAATCCCATGACGAGTTTTTTGAAAGCCTCCTCACTTTGAGTGCCTCAAACCTTTGCACAGAGTTCTGTATCTGATGTAACTAAATCAAGAATTTGAACAAAACAAATTAAGGACAGTGAGCTGACACTGAATCAGGAGCTCAGCGCTGAGACGCGAGGGGGAGGGCGCAGACGGACTGTTGCTGTGGTGACCAGGAGGCTCACAGTGTAGGTGTGCAGGCGGTTCTTGTCCAGACATGACAGCAACACTTGACACACCTCAGAGAGTTTTTACTGAGAGTTAAGGAGAGAGGAGAAGAAAGCAACAGAGGGCATGAGATACCAGTGTTTACAAGTGTAAGTTGAAGATAAATTTAAAGAGACAGGAGCAGAGAGGCTGAGGCGAGTGCAAGGCAGCAACAAAAGCTGAGGCCCGGTCCTGTAGCGGGCTGGACAGAAGAGAGACGAGGAATGGAGACGACTAGAAGAGAGTAAAGGTGGACTGGTGAGAGAGGGAGGGAGCAATTAAAACTACACCTCCTCCCCTGTCTGACCCAGTTTAACGTGTTCAAGGATCTTCACTCTCTGACAAAGCTGAGTTAATTAGTCAACAGAAAACAAAGCCGCTATTTTGATCTTTTTACGTTTCTCATTGTTCTGTAAACATTATAAAGAGGTATATGTTTGAGTTTTGAACAACACCAGACATTTGAAGACTTCTCCTTGAGCTCTGGGCAGCTGGTCTGTTTTTCACAGTTTGACATTTTATAGAAAAATTAATTTATTGGAAAATAAGCAGTTGAATCGATATTGAAAACAATCCTTAGCTGTAGCTTTTTAACCTGGAGGTGCTTTAATAAACCTCCCCGCAGCTGATTTTATGTCCAAGTTGGAAGATTGGTGTTACTATTTTTGTGGTATATAATTATTATTTTTCTCAGTTGTAAGTCCAAGAATCTCAGTGAGTCAATAAATTACTTGTGCAACAGGAAAAAGAGAGAAAACACATGGGAAAAGAACCGAAGGATCTCGAGGGCGGTCCGTCGGTGACGTGTAGTACCAGAAACACGAAGCAGAGGAGGATCAGTGATAATATAAGTGTTAAAGGTCCTCGGCATGGAAGCTTCCTCTTGGCTAAAACCATGAGCGCACGTTTAAGATACAAGAGGAATGAATGAAATGAGCATGTGATCAAAATTCCTGCCTTTAAGAAGCCTGGGGTCAAACCAACAGATGTCTGTGCAGCACAGCTAATGACCTCTAGCGAGGCAGTGGAGGGGGCAGGGCCATGTCACCTCAAAGTCCTATTTATCTTTGTGCTGTGACCTCTGACCCCTGAGTGGCTGATTGTAGTGTGTTCAGCTACAATTAAAGAGCCGTGTGTCACTGTGGAGCCTGAAGAATGCCTCACACGTAAAGACCGATGCAGGACACACAGTAGTTCGGAGCCTGGTCAGTGGAAGCAGCCTGTAGTCCTTATATGGAGCTTCGTCACATCTCCTCCTCCTCGTCTCTGTTGTGCTGCTGATTAGAAGAGGAATGTTTCACCTCTAGCAGGAGTAACAATAAATCTGATCAGGAGTCTGTTCTCCAAGCTCCACCATGTCCCTGCACGTGAAGCTGACACTGTCTGTGACACATCAGTCTTAATCACTGGCTTGTATTTTACCAGTCGGCTGCAGAAGAACAATCTGTCGCTGCAGCTACACCGCTAAAACCTCTGCTGTTTATCACACCTCTTATCAGAACGATTTAAAACGACTGGTCTTCAGAGCAGATCCCAGGACTGGCAACCTCCAGTTCTCCGTGAGGAGCAATGAATTTAAAGATTATTACATTTTCAGAGGTTTCTAAAGCTGCTCGTACTTGTTCTTACATGCAGAAACACTTTTCATTTGTTGCCTTTGCCCCTAAATGTGGGATATCATTCATGAATAAATCATCTCCCCAGCTGGCATTTACCAAACAAGCTTGTTCTTTTTTTGAAGAAACTAATGTTTCTTCATTTTCCATTGTTTTAATCCCATTTTTGGGGGATGAGATGTCTGTTGGATGATATATTACATATTTAAAATATTGATAAATCTTCTCTTAATTTCTTTTGCTAAAGAGAGTTTGATCTTTAGACAAATGAAGGCTGTAATACCATGGGCTGTCCTAAAATGAAAAGAGCAGGGCCTGGACACTGAAGCCAGGAGCGACTGAACGAAGAGGTTTTCAGTTAAAAGCACTTTAGTGGAACCACCTGTAAACCTGGTTCTGACTCAGCTTCTCCTTCCAGCTGCAGGTCAGAACCCAGACCACGTCCTACAGGGGACGGGGGTGAAACCCGACGCTCAGGGGCCTGGCGGGGACTCCACCATCGCACCTGAGGACGCCCCTCGATTCCTCAGCTGCTACTGCTCCGGACACTGTCCTGATGATGCCACGAACAATACCTGCCAGTGAGTAGAGACGGCAAGGTTGCAAACACACACACCTACTGGTGCTGAGCACATCTTACAAAAACTTGAGTCACACTGAGGAGAGAAAACGACAAGCTACCCCATTTACAAACAGCAACTGAAGTAGGAATAGTACATAAGTGTGTGTTTGTCTCCTCAGGACTAACGGTCAGTGCTTCGCCATCATCGAGGAGGATGAGCATGGAGAGGCCATCCTCACCTCTGGCTGCATGAAGTACGAAGGCTCACACTTCCAGTGCAAGGTATAAACATCCCAAGTCTGTTTACGTGCAGGTCTCTAGTTTTTCTGCTGCCAGTAGCCACCAGTGGTGGAAACACTCAGTACATTCACATTTACTCAGTGTTGAGGTATCTGTACTTCACCTGAGTATTTCCATGTCCTGTGACTTCACTACCTGCCAGAGTCAAACCTTGTACTTTTTACTACACGTCATGTACCTTGAACCAGATGAATCAAACCAAACCCAGTAGAGCCATCAGACTCTATGAATCCCAGTAGGAAATCCACCAGCTACCCAGCAGGATGTAAAGTACTTCCCAGTATAAGTATATAAGGTAGTTACCATCAGCTCCACCTTTACCAGCTGCAGCATTAAAGTGATGGACACAATGACAGAAAACTCCCCTGTGTTCTTAAGTTGCTCTGATATTCTCAGTTTATTTATTTACTGGTTTTGTTTTTATTTATTTCCATTTTCTTCTTCCCTTTACTTTCTTTAACCTTCATTTAACTGACTTCCTACATTTTCCTAACTACATATGGGCACAGTAGTGCATGTGCAGAGGGTGGAGACCAGTGAATGTAGAAATACACATTTGAATGTGACTTAAATGTAAACTCTTTTCGTATTAATGTGGGAGTGTAGTGGAAACCTGGAGTATCTGTGCAACCTGTGTAACAGGTAAAAATGACATGTTTGGTTTGTGTGGTTGACAGGACTCCCCTAAGGCTCAGACCAGGAGGACGATCGAGTGTTGCGACACCAACTTCTGCAACGGAGACCTGCAGCCCACCCTCCCCCCACAGCCGCCCTCTGGTAACACTTTTTTTTACTGACCACAGCTGAACGATTCAGGTGTTTGTCATGTGAACAGAGGTCAACACAGAATTTGGTTTTGTCTCCAGAAGGCAGCCCCCACTGGCTGGCCTTCCTCATCTCTATGACGGTCTGCTGCTGCACTCTGATCTGTGTCACCGTTGTCTGTTACTACAGGTAGGACGCCACCTGTGCATGAGCCACAGCACTTTACACCACCTAAAGTGATTTTATTTAAGGCCTTTAGCAGCATTATTTTGAAACTTCAGGGATAGACGTTTGTCTTCTGGTGCAGATAGTTCAGAAACACAAAACCTACATCTTAAAGTTTTTTATGTTGGTTTCAACAGTGAAATAACTTTATCCAGAGCTTTACATGTACACATACATTTAGTCATTGTGACTGACGCCTCCAGGGGATATCATCATCTCTGGCGTCCATTGCAAACAAACGTCTTCAAACTCACTTAGACTACATTTAAAAAAAAAAGACACTTGTTACTGCAGAACATGCCTGAAAACGCTCATGTTGTACTGTTTTAATGATTGTATCCTCAGATTGTTTCACTGACAGCTGTTTTTAGTACGTTGGCCACCCCGTTAAATCAGTGAGGGTTGGCTAAATGACAGGAACACCTCTCTGTGTCTGTAAAGCAGGAGTCATCCTGCAGCTGTTGTATTAAACCAGGTTAGGTTTTAGCTAGGTGTACCTAATAAACTGGCAACTGAGTGTAAGAGGCCCAGTCTTGGACTAATGATGCTCATAACCAGTGCTATAGCTCTTTGTGACACATTGACATTTGTTTTTTTTTTATGCTCTGGACCAAATGAATCAAATTACAAGTGTGAAAGACTTTAATGACTTAAAACTCAAAAGTTCAGAATAATGTTGACAATAGTAAAATATAAAGTGTTTCTGTAGCACAATTCATGCATGAAATTCAGCACAAAGAGCTTAAGGTAGGGTGTCCAAACATTTGCATACAACACATAAAAGTTAGTCATGTTATTGCATAGATAAAAAATATAACTCTGTGTGGGTGTTGGTGTTGGTGAGACAGGTACAAGTGGCAGACCGAGCGCCGGCTGTATCACAAGGATCTGGAGCAGGAAGTCTTCATTCCTGCCGGAGAGTCTCTCAGAGACCTCATCCACCAGTCACAGAGCTCAGGCAGCGGTTCCGGGCTCCCCCTGCTGGTAGGAACACCGCACTGTACCGAGAGGACAGTGATGCACAGACACACACACACTCACATATAAATGCATATACGATACGTATGATAGATTTAAATATAGCTGAGCAGCTGACACTTCTGTGGGTTTTTGTGGGAAAAGTAGAGATAAATGTAAATCTGTAAACCAGTTCAAAACTAGCAGACAAATATGTAAGTTGGAAGTTCAGACACTGGAGCTGATCACTCAACATTGTATGCGTTTTTTGTTTCTATTAAAACGTATCTCACTCGGTTTCATTTTGCACCTTGGAACAGTTTTCTCTTCATTTACCAGATTTTCCTCCTAGTCTCCTTACTCATCTTTGTTTGCCTGAGCTGCTGCTGAAAGGGGTGAATATTCACAAGGTGTCCAAGCTCACGTGCACAGACAGAAAATGCTATGTCTTTTCTGCCCTGTCTTTTGTGCAGAGCCAGCTGCTCACAGTGGTTAGTGGCAAAAAATGATTTTTGTACCAGAGAAACCTTTGTTCAGGTGCTGTGAAGATGTCGTCAGTCACTGTTTAAAAGCAGGCAAACAAAGTTCCAATTTTTCAGCTAAAATGATGTTTTCTGTACACCTAAAGGAGGGAACTGAGTAGCCAGGAAGAACCTGTTTGGTTTTATTATCAGAAATAAAAGTCTTGTGCTGTTCAATCAAGAGCCCAAAACCCAAACATACTCAGTTTACTGTCATAAAAAGCAGAGAAAAACAAAGATCATAACTCTGAAGGAGCAAAACGTGTTTACTTGAAAAAAAGAGATACAAATTCTATTATCATAGCTTGAACCTGTCCTTCCGTGTCCTCCCTGTGCCTCCTTCAGGTGCAGCGGACCATCGCCAAACAGATCCAGATGGTGCGTCAGATCGGTAAAGGGCGCTACGGCGAGGTATGGCTGGGCCGCTGGAGGGGAGAGAAGGTGGCCGTCAAAGTCTTCTTCACCCGAGAAGAAGCCAGTTGGTTCAGAGAGACTGAGATCTACCAGACCGTCCTGATGAGACATGAGAACATCCTTGGTACCAGTCACATTCTTCTTACTTCACTTACATAGCAGCTTCCTCCTAATGAAACATGTATTTTTTATTTGTTTTAACAAATCTGATGTTTCCACTGAGGTGTGAAAAACCAAATCAGGTGTTCTCAGGTCAGCAACTGTGTGATTTGACCATACGCAACTGTGGTTCAGTGGGTAGAGTGGTCGTCTCCCACCCGCAGAGTTGGAGGTTCGAATCTCAGTGCCTGCAGCCCACGTGTTGAAGTGTCCTTGGGCAAGACACTGAACCCCCCACCCATTGCCCCTGATGGTTAGAGCCACTGGTGTGAGTTGGCGCCGCAGATGGCTGCCTCGGTTCTGTACTGGAAATAAATTCCTTGTGTCAGAATCAGAATCAGCTTTATTGGTCAGGTGTGTTGGACACATGAGGAATTTGACTCTGGTACATCGACTCTCAATGTGCAAACAGTAAACCAGCATAAGGCTGTGTAATATAACAAAATAGCAGTATTAACAGGAACAAACAGTGCAGAGTAAGCAGTGTAAACAGACAGTAAACAAGCAGTTCAGGCTCCTCCACACACGGCGAGGGGTCGTTGGCTGAAACCTGAGCTTTCAGCTTTTCATGTATATGTGTAACATACTTGGTCAAATAAAGACATTTATCTATCTATCTATTTTATTTTATTGCACTTTATCAGTGTAATTGTTGTAGTAAGACTTGGAGCATGAGCCAGCGACTATGCACGCTTTTTCTAGAACAGGATACAAACCTGCTGGACAGTATATAGTACTAAAGCGTATAAGAACCAGTGAAATAAATAAAATACAGATATAGAAACCAAACAGAGGCGGAGTGTCGGGGTGGTGTTTTCAAAACTCGTCCTTGTGGACATGATAGATGGTGTGAGTCCAGTCGTGGCACGAGAGGTTATTTAATGTTAGGTTAAATGTTAGCCTGTGGTGATTGACCTCAGAGGCCACAGTGTCTCCAGCAGCTGGACGCTGTAGTACACCAAATCTTTTTCCAGCAAAACGCTCTGTAAACATGAAGTGTTCCGCTGTAGGCCTTTTGTTGTACATACAGTTCACCAAGTCAGGTTTTCTTTTTTGTGAACACTGATTAAGTTTTAAAGACTCTCAGCATATTATCTAAATACAGGGTTATTCAATAAGAATGAACCAATTTCTTTACGAAATATTTTATTAAGGAAAAGTAATACAAGCCAAGTCACAGGTATTCTACTCATAATCAACTTTTATTTCCTGTCTTACAAGTGTTCAGTGTGGCCACCACCTGCAGCACGGGCAACATCAGTGCGATAAGAGAATTCCTCGCAGGCGCGTATTAGCATATCACGATCCACTGAGTTGATCGCTGTTATTCAATGTTTAAGGTCATCGAGGTGAGTGGGCATCAAAACTTAGATAACTCCTCTTTCAAATGGTCCACGAGTCATTCCATGACGATGCTTGAGAACTGAAGCAATGCGTAATGAAATCGGTTCATTCTTTTTGAATAACCCTGTACATCTTTATTGCTGGACTTGAAATCTGTAAAACAAAAACATTATTAATCAGGGTTTGAAAACTTGTCGTAGACCCTAATAGAAAAGTACAATATGCAGTTAAGTCTGAGGGGCCTACCTCTAAACCCTCCATCTCACCTTTCAGGCACAGAATCGGGCCCGTACACTGTCTCCCAACAATTTTGCCTGAATTTAAGTGGAAAACGATTCCATCGGTTTCCTCAAACCACTAAGTCACTGTCTGAGCTTCTTATGCCTCCGTTCTCTGCCTCCTCTGTCTTTGTGATGACACCAGCTACGTTTTCCCTGAAATGACCTCAGATGTCTCTACACATACAATCAAATACAAGAGATATACCGACCTGTTGCGTTTTATACATATCATTTCCTGGGCTTGTGCTTAAGTAGCCCACCGGCGGAGGTCTGACCTATCTCCCCATCCCACAGGCTTCATCGCAGCAGACATCAAAGGCACCGGCGCCTTCACGCAGCTCTTCCTCATCACCGACTACCACGAGAATGGCTCTCTGTACGACTACCTGAAGCTGACCACACTGGACACACAGGCCCTGCTGCGACTGGCCTACTCGGCTGCCTGCGGCCTGTGCCACCTGCACACCGAGATCTACGGCACGCAAGGCAAACCCGCCATTGCTCACCGTGACCTCAAGAGCAAGAACATCCTGATCAAGAAGAACGGGACCTGCTGCATTGCCGACCTGGGCCTTGCCGTCAAGTTCAACAGGTGCACTGCTGTTTGTCTGGTTCTACTAATTTCATGGTATTGGACTGTTGTTAGTGCTGCTGTGATGTCTGGAAGCTGATGTTTTTGGCGAATCACATGATGTAGTGAAGAAACTAAATTAGTTTATACCATCTGGTTTAGGAACAATCGACTGTTTTCTCAGTTAACCAATGAAAAAAACAATGGCAACCTCTCATTTGTGTTGCCGTAGCGACACTAATGAGGTGGACATCCCTCTAAGCAACCGGGTGGGGACGAGGCGCTACATGGCCCCTGAGGTCCTGGACGAGAGCCTCAACAAGAACCACTTCCAGGCGTACATCATGGCCGACATGTACAGCTACGGACTCGTCATCTGGGAGATGGCCCGACGCTGCATCACCGGAGGTGCGCGTGCACACACACACACACACACACGGTGGTGTTTCCAGCAGAGAGGACGCTACACCGACGTTCATCTGGTGATGTTTTAGGCCCATTTAGCAGCTTCTTTTGGCCAGGCTAACTCTATCTGGAGGAGAGTTGCTGATGTTTCTCAGTCAGTGTGCTCTCATGCGACTCCTGGTCTGACTGACATTCAGTCGACCAATCAGCAGCCTGAAAGAAGCATGAATGAGCTGTTAATATGCCTACAGAACCAATCACTTATCCTCAGTTTGTCCATGTAAATACACAGTTTGCCAGTGTGAGTTCATCCCCGTCTCTGTGCATGACACTTGAGTCAGTGCACATGAAAAGCTGCTGAAATCAGAGGTTGATTCAGCTGCATGTTGATGTGACAACGGCAGCTGGAACCATCATAAAACCTACGGACAAGACCAGTTACAGTTTGGCCTTACTGTGTATACATTTTGGATATGTGTAAATGCATCATGTTGTGGTGTCATCAGTACACAAATTAGCATTTGACATCATGTAGTGACCTTGTAAGCAGGTACTAGCTACCTTTTGTTCTTTTTTTTATTGATACCAAGAAGGGGAACGGAAACCTGAGAGATGACAGCGTCCATCACACCAGGTTTTAGCCTAACCTTCTTTACTGTCCAGATAGAGGCAGAGCAGGTCAGGGGAAAAACAATTCCAGGCGAGTTACTGTGAGTTCTTGTCGTCCAGGTATCGTGGAGGACTACCAGCTGCCGTACTATGAGATGGTGCCCTCGGATCCCTCCTATGAAGATATGTTGGAGGTGGTGTGTGTTAAAGGGCTTCGGCCCACGGTGTCCAACCGCTGGAACAGCGATGAGGTGAAAGCCAACGCTCCAAGCTGAATAGTAGCAGAACTTTGTCAACACTGACATTTAGCAGCAGCACACAAGCATTTAATAGATGGGTTACAGGACACTGTCACATAGCTGTCATCAGCTGTGAGGACACCAAGCCTTTAACAGTGTAAAGTGTATTCTAATTGTTCCTATGAAGGCATACTTTATATTCTTATTGTGATGTTTTACTACACTGTGAGCCAACGAGATGATGTTAGCGTTACACAGTCGTGTGATGTTCAGACTGTAAATTCACCACAGATCCCTTGTATCCAGGGATGCTTCACCTCTGTGGGAGGGTTTCTAACGCTGTGTGTTGTCGGTGTTTCCGCAGTGCCTCCGGGCCATGCTAAAGCTGATGTCAGAGTGCTGGGCTCATAACCCCGCCTCCCGCCTCACCATCCTCAGAGTCAAAAAGACGCTCGCCAAGATGGTGGAGTCCCAGGACATCAAGGTCTGACTGCCCCCCTCCCCCTCCTCCTCCTCGTTCCCCACCTCCGCCATTGGATTCATCTGAACATTTGGATCTGACCCTTCATCAGGAGGAGGAGAAGTTGGGAGATGGAAAAGGACCTGTCTCAGGGCTGAACTGTGCATCTCCTCCTCCTCCCTTCTTCATCTTCAGTGTGTCAGCTGAGCACAGAGTCCCTCCTCCCCCTCTTTCTGTGCTGAGGCAGCCGGGTGTGACGCTTTCTGTGAAAGCCAAACGAGATGGTGAAGACGAATTCATTGAAGACTTCCTGTGGAGGGGAGAGGAGGAGGGGGTGGGGAACTGATTGACCAAGAAAAAATTGTAGACCTTTTTTATTTTTATTATTTTGGTTTTAAGGCCCTGCTGCAGCCTTCCTCATCTTCTGCCTGTTTCAACGTGCCAGTTTTAGTTGTTTCTATTTGCTCTCCAGGACGGAGTTCTCCTGCCATATCAGCATATATCTGTGTTCATAGAGTAAAGCTCAGTAAAAATAAGATGCTATTATAATATGTGAATTTTAATGTGTAAATAAATGTTATCATTAGATGTCATGCCTCCTCCTAAGAAGACCTTAGTACCCAGAACACTATGCTGCAGTGGTGTTGACAGGAGCTGATGGAGTCACTGCGGAGACGTCTGCCGTCCTGTCTGTCAGCGCTTTGTATGGCAGACTGCACAGTAGCTGTATAAAGGTGAAGCTGCTCTGGTAGCAGAAACGGTCTCAGTGGAGAGTTGAACCTCTGTGGGTGAAGCCAAAAAATCTGAGCGCTGTCACAACGCAGGCCTCTTAACTCCTTTTCCCTCAGAACAGGAACGTACCCACCACGCCTCCTGATTTGTTCCCAGTTCAGAACAATGCATGAGGCTAACGAGAGCTCGGTGGGTGAGATCAGGAATTCAGAGAAGCAAGATATGTTGAACCTGTGACCAGTCTCTTATTCCCACTTCCAGCAGACACAGATCAACATGCTCCTCCGTGCACAGTGTGTCCGTGTCCCCCTGAGGAGCCTCAGCCCAGTGCTCCCTCTCTGTTCGCTCTGGGTTTGGTCTCCACCACCTCCTGAGGGAAACCTCTGGCTCTGGAGCTGCTAAACGCTCCACTGTGTAGCTGCCTCCTGCTGAGGCCCAGAACCTCGTTATGAGAGCCGAGAGGGTGGAGCAGAACAGTGGAGCTGTGGTCAAACACTAAATGAGCTGAGACTCACTGTGAAGCTGTGGGGAGCTGCATGTTTGGCTGATCAGCATCCGTAGGTTTTCAGATGGTTAGAAAAATATCAGAGCAGTTAAAAAAAAAACCATGCAGTCTTTAATGAAGACATCAGACATGAGGTTTGTTTATTAGTTTGACAAAAACATTACTATGGTTTAAAAAGCTTTTTTTCATAGATTGTAAAGAACCAGTGGATGAAATGTTAGAATTAAAATACAGTAGATCAAAAGTAAGATACCAACACATCAGTGACTCAGCAAGAAGATGAAATGTGACACGAATTTGATAGAAGTTGACTTTTTCTAGTCAGTATTGTGATACAGAGGAAAAATCCAGAGACAGAGATTAAAATCTTTGATGTGTTGTAATCTTCAGTCATACAGTTATCATTCTGATGCTCTCACGTTAATCTCCCATGACACTAGGGAGGTGCCCACTGGCTCCAAACACTCTGAGTCTTATTAAAAGAGGACGTAAACATCAGGAGGGAGCTCGGCAGTCGAACAGAGAGCTCTGGTCAGAACTGCAGGACTGGAAGAAGTACTCAGATCCTTGATTTAGATACAAGTACACAAGTAATGTCAGCAAGTATTCATTCCACAGAAAACTGGCACTTCACTGTCACTTTATTGTTGGAGGTGGTTAACTGCTTTACACACAGTTGGCTAGGCCAGTCCTGTGTTTTCCAACCTGAGGGTCAGGTCCCTGCAGAAGGTCACCAGATGGATCTGACAGGATTGTTTACAGGAGTTTGGAGGGGAACAGTAAACATGTTCTACAAAGTTACAAACTTGAATAAATCTTTAGCAATTTGTTTGTAGTTTATAAACAAATGTTTTTAATTAAAAAAAATGAAATTAAGTGCAGCTGTGATACATCAATAAGTATAAAATAGCAAAAAAATGGAAACACTCAAATACTAGTACCTCAAACCTCTGTTCCACTGCAGTACTTGCACTGCAAAACATAAAGAAGTAAAATAAAATCAGGTGACTTTAATGTTCCATGCAGACAGATGACTTTGTAGCTCAGCTTCTGCAAAGTGGTGCATAGATTAATTAGTTTGGCTCCGCCCACTGAGGTTTGACTTGTCCATTAAGATTATATCTGAACCTAGGAAATGTTTGTAAAAATCATCACTTTGCAGTGTTACAGTAAACTGAAGACCTTCAAAAATTGTCAGCAGATCACTTCAGTTGCATTTACATTCTCTTTAGGAATGTTTGGACAAAAAAGGTCCAGGGGTGTGTGGCCTACAGCTCACATCAGACGTTTCCATCCACCTCAGCCAAACACATTTAACCTCAGTTTTCCACAACTCCTGACATTTAACCCTATAGAGCCTTCCTGTCTCAGGTCAGTTAGTGTCACTGCTTTATTTAAAGAAGTGGCAGAATAACAGTACAGAACAAGATTTATTTGTCCTTCCTGAGCGGTACGATGCTGCGTTGTCTGGTGGTGTTCATACTTGTGTAGTATTGTCTGTACAGATGAACATGGAACCTTCAGGTGTTTTCAGATTGCTCCCAGACTTGTGGAGGTCTATTTTGTTTCTGAGGTCTTGGCTGATTTCATTTGATTTTCCCATGATGTCAAATAAAGAGGTACTGAGTTTGAAGCTGGGCCTTAAAGTCCATCCACAGCTGCACCTCCTGTTGACTCCAGTGATGTCAGTTAGCCAATCAGAAGCTTCTAAAGCCATGACATCATTTTCTGGACTTTTCTAGGCTGTTTAAAGGCAAAGTCACCTGGTTGTGTGTAAACGTCTGACCCACTGGAACTGAGGTAGAGAATTAGATGAGAAATAATAAACAGCAGTTGGAAAAACTACTGGTGTGATGACAAAAAGTACATGTCCTAACCGACTTGGAAAAATGAGTTTGTTAGCATGACATCTAGTTAAAAAAATAATGTGTAATGGCTTCAGCCTAAGTGTGTGTGTATAAACTTCTCACTTCAGCTGTAGCTTAGCACAAAGACTGGCTGTGGGGGGAAACTGATGGCTCCATGAAAACAACAAATTCACCTTGTAACACCAAATCTGAAACCGGTGTAAAAAGGAGACGTGGTGATGCTAGGTAACCGTTTCCACTGGCTTCCACTCCTGTGCTAAGCTTGGCTAACTACACCCTGCTCACACTGATGTAAAATGAGGTTTTATATAAACTGTTGGACTGTTCCTTTAATATTGGTTCAGTGTGCACCTTCACTGTCTATGAATGAAGCTAACATACTATTTAAGAGCAGTAACTTTTAGTGTTTTCTGCCATAAATATGCAAGAAAACCCAGTATTGGAATCTATAGTATGTAAATCTTTGTTTTTGGTGTTTTGTACAGCATCTGGTTCAGTGCCTTGCCTTGACCAAGAAAAATATGAAACACTCTGTATACAGTCTGTCCAATATAACATTTTTTAAGTAAATAACCTTATTTTAGTACTCAAACTCCTAGCATTAACTCTGCTTCTGTTACTTGTTTGGCTACCGTTTTATTTATTGCTGTTTAACTTGATGTATGCAAAGCTCATTTCATCCAAGAAAGGTAAAAGTGACTTTCAAGTTGGTGACTAAAAATGTTTAATGTAGATAATTTGACTCAAGATAAAATTATGGGATATGCAAAAATTGACTTTAGGTGACAGAATTAAACTTAAAAATGTAGAAGTTTTCAAATATTACATTTAAAATAGAAAAAAAAATTACTTATTGGTTCAGTCCCTTCATGTAAACATGCTTTTTTTTTCCTCTATTTTTTTGGTTCCAGCTTCAAATATGACAATTCAGTTTTTCCTCATCAGTTAAAACATGTTTTAGATGCTGGTTTGTTAAAGATTTGTCATCATTTGATATTAGGACTGCAGCTAAGTTGTTTTCACCAGTTCTCAGTTAATGGTTCAGGATATAAAATAGACCTTGTCTGACCAACAGCTGGAAACAGATATTGAAGCTACGCTTTTAATTTAGTCACATATGACAAAGAAAATCAGTTCTCACATTTGAGAAGCTGAACCATGAGACAACTGAAGTCGTTTATCAAAATAGTGGTTAATTTTCTATCAAACTGTTTCAGCTCTGAGAAGATAACCAGCAGCTGTGGCTGAACATGGAGCGGTGACAAAACCAACCTAAACCCAAAAGCTAGTTAAAATTTTAAAACCTTTAACCATCTCGTCAGTAAATTAAAAACCGAATCCAAGTTGTGTCAAACATTTTAGTTTTTATTCTTCAAGTCCATCCCTGTTTATTTGTCCTCAGGCTTGTTGAAGCAGTAGGTGAGGCAGCACTTCCCGCAGTAGTGGCGGTCAAAGTGGCTCGCCATGAAGACGCCAGCGCCACACTCGTCAGCCGGACACTCGCGCCTCAGGCGGTGGATTTTACCGTTCTCATCCACCTGAAAGACCCAACACAAATGAGTGATGTGAAAAGCTGCTGATTACAAAGGTACATGGATCCAAGACAGTGGTGCCAGCGCTCAAAGCACTAATATAGGTGGAAAACTGATTGAGTGAACACGCTATATTGAAAATATTACTGGTGTTAGAATAAAAAAAAAATAATAATAATTCACGTGCAGAAAGTGCAACACGTCTGACAGTGAACAAGTTTGTACCTTGTAGTATTTGAGCACAGCAAGCTTGACCTTCTTCCTCTTGTGCTTGTTCTTCTTGGGAGTGGTGTAGGACTTCTTCTTCCTCTTCTTGGCACCACCACGCAGCCTCAGCACTAAGTGCAGCGTGGACTCCTGACAAGAAGAAACAAATCAGTCAGACAAACCTGCCCCAGAGGCTCTGACAGGCACAAACACCCAGTTCCCTCAGGCATGTAAAGCTCTTCTGTCAACATGTAGTGTTTTGAACGGGAGCTCCTCACTTCTTGGATCCATGAGCACAAACCCAGCACCAGTTCCTGATTCACACACAGATGCCATCAGCCTTAACTACAAAGCTCAGTAGTTGGTTTAGTTTAGGAGGCAGACATTTCACAGGACCACATTCCGGCCTGTGCAACAGGTCACTGGAGCTGTGTGAAGTCCCCTCCTGCTTCAAACGCTCCACCATCATCCCAGTCCCCAAGAAGCATTACATCCTGCAACACCTCGACTCCCCAGGGACCTATGCACTGGCCCTCTTTGTGGACTTCAGCTTGGCATTCAACACCATCATCCCGGACATCCTCCACTCCAAACTGACCCAGCTCCCTGTGCCTGCCCCCACCTGTCAGTGGATTATTAGCTTTCTGACAGACAGGAAGCAGCAGGTGAGGCTGGGGAAAACCACATCCAGCACCTAGAATATCAGTGCACCCGTCACAATTCCAGTGTGTTTAATCAAGCTTGGTCAACACAGTCTCCTATTATGAAATTTCAAGCCGCAGCAGGTCACCTCTCAGTCCGGCAGAAATAAAACAGACCATTCCTAGCTGCAGCTCACCTTCTGGATGTTGTAGTCAGAGAGTGTGCGTCCATCCTCCAGCTGCTTTCCAGCGAAGATCAACCTCTGCTGATCAGGAGGGATCCCTGCAGACAGCAAACACATCAGTAGTGCACCACAGGGTCAGAAACATGAGCTGAAACAAGACCCTCTGGTTTCAGTGAGTCAGACTGAGCTTCAACACTAGTATCTTCCATTTAAAATACCTAAAAATTGTACTTGAGTAAATACACTAAAGTCACTTTTCACCACTGTCAAGAACTGTTATTCAGTTCCCTGTCAAAACAGCCAAGTGTCGAATCCTAATTCCTGAAGCCAAGCAAACAAAACATATGATCGGTAGATTAAATATTTCATATCAAGCTATTACAGCTTCGTCTGCAGCTAAACGCAACAAATCCATGCACAGAGCCAAACGAACCATCTAATTGACTCACCCTCTTTGTCCTGGATTTTGGCCTTGACATTTTCAATAGTATCTGAAGGCTCAACCTGTAACAGTCAGCAAAAGGAAAAGAGATTAGCAGGACACGTTCTTCCGGTCAACGTTACAGCCACACAAGGCCAAGACAACTATGCGTATTCTGTAAACAAGCATAGGTACTTTTATCAAGTTAAAAATGTTAAGCATTTCGTGAGGGAAATTGTACTTGAGTAAATATACTAAAGTTACTCGTGAGGGAAACGCTGCGGGTGAAGTCCACTGCTGTCTCACACGTGTTTACGGTCAATGCTAGCTTAGCCACTAACTTGGATTGCAAGGTACGACATAATTTAAACAGATAAACATATAATTACCAGTGCATGACTGGTAATGGTATAATACATGGGGTTTGTAGCCGAGTACAACAGTAAAGTTAGTAAAACTCAGGGTAACTGCAGCCTCTGAACGCCGCATCCCTCCATCACAGTCCTTCTCACCCACCTCGAGGGTTATAGTCTTCCCCGTAAGGGTTTTGACGAATATCTGCATCCTGGCGTTCAATCCACCTACCACAGAAACACACAAGACTTTAGAATGTTGTCTGTACCGGAAGGCACATTAAATTCGTTATTTTGAGAGAATAATCCTTAAAAACACAGAGCACGATCTTACCACTGGTTCACTCCTAATGGCGGACCATGAGAAAAGGGCTTTCGTTTCGAGCGACGGGGTTTTCAGCAGGCGTTTGCACGGGGTAGGTAACCGTTACAGTGCCTGATGGAAAAAACCTCTACCTGTTCGTTTTTCGACTTTTTTTGTCCCTTTTGTCACCATTGTTGGTGTTAATGTCAATCTAAAGGGCTTATTAATGATATTTAAATGTGTTTAAATAAGAAACCAACCAAATCCTTAAAAAAATCACTTTCCAGATACACTTTCACCGTAACTATAGCAATGTCGATGTTTGTAAATGGCTTCCAGTAAGAAAACCGATGAGAGTCAGTGTGGACGTTGGCGTAAAACTATAAGAGAATAACAATGTTCAAGCTACAAAGCTGCAGCAGTTCGTCTTCAAGAAGAGAAGAAAGGCGTTCAACACCCGATATTTTGATATCTGATACTGATGAACGTTTTTTTCAGTCTCTGTATGAGTTTATTGAACACGAGAAACGGTACCTACGGTGTCCAGAAGAGGGTCCGAGCGAGCAGCGGCACAGTATCTACTGCTCTGTGTTTAATAAGGTATTCACTAAAATTATGTCTCAGCACAACGGGAGGTAAAAACAGGTATACCAAAGTTTAGGCGGTACTTTCTAAAATGCAGCCGTTGTACAGCATTATTAGCAGCAACAAAACGCGTTTTTAATCCTTTATAAATACCTTTAATTAGTAATAAGCACAAAAGAGACGCAAACTAACAGAATCCAAACTACAACAAAGAGGTTAAAATCGTCCACAAGAGATCACAAATGAATATAAAGTTTTTTTTTAAAGTTACAACAAAGAGGCAAAACCACTACACTCAAAAGAACAGAGAAAAATTATTTAACACAGAAAAACAAAATGGCCACAAAAAAATGCCACCCAATCATATAATTTTAAAACTGCCACAAAAAGATGCAAACTAACCAAAAAAGACAAAGCAGCTACAAAGATTCTCAAACTTCCCACAAATAGATGCAAAATTATGGCAAACAAATTCAAAATGACTACAAGGAGAAACAAAATAACTCATCACAAAAGATTTTTAAACCTGCATATGATAAATTATGAAACAACTAGTATGGTAAATTTTACTTTGTGTGGCTGCCAACATTTCCAGAAAAAAATACATAGCTTGTATGTCTGTGGTGTGTATGAGTGGCTGGAGTTTGCAAGTTACGCAGATCTTTGATATTATCTTCTGAGTTTGAATTCAGTTTAGGTCCTGTTGTTTTTCCTTCTCTTCCTTTGTCGACAGGTGATATCACGAGCCACGGCCTATAAGAGACTTCTGTTGACCATAAAAGCGGAGTATGATGATGCCATCAGGGAGCTGAAGAGGAGGGAGGATGAAGCCAGGATGACACAACGAACCCTGGCGGCCTTAACATCAAATCTAAAATCACTAACATCCTGCCAGAGACGAGCCGCCCAGCTGAGGGACCGGTGTGTGTGCTGCTGTACTGTCCACTTACTCTTTATCTATTTGTCCATCTCTGTGTTCATTTTCTCTCTATGTGGCCATCTCATTGTAGTTATTTTGTGCATCTTTGTGGTAGCTTGGCATCTCTTTGTGGTCATTTTGCGTCTATTTTTTATCAAGTTGTGTTATTTTGTGGTCATGTTGTATCTTTTACTTGAATTCTGTGGCTCTCACACAAGAAATATTAACAGTCACTTCATACAGAGGCTCTGGGCCCTGGTCTGAGGGCACGGTCGGTCCATGATTGTACCAGTTAGCTCAGAGCTAACAGTGCTAAACAAAACACATAATATGGTACATCACAGACACACACACACACACACAGACCACGTCAACAGCACGTGTGTGGTAAACAAATTAAAATATTTGTATTCAAAGCAAAAACAACAAAACCAGTGGTTACTGATTTTATTAACTTTTAGCAGATGTTTCAACTTGGCTTTAAAGCTACAGACCTGTAGTGCAGGTTTAAATGCTGCTGTGTAAAAATACTTGACTGAGTTCATCCATTCTCTGTTTCCTTCCAGCGTTTCTGCCCTTCACAGGGAAACAGCAGAACTTCAGGAGGAGCTCAAGACACAGAGATTATCTGTGGAGCAGAGCACATGGATCCCTGGTACTGCTCAGACGGGCTCCTGCACTCGATTATTTAAAATAAATCATTCTGTGTAATGTGTAGCCCTGTTGCTGAAAATGTGATTCAGTATTTTCCAAGCTGTACAAATGTTGACTTGTGTAAGCATTGTCCACTACGGTTAATGTGAAGTTGTCAGAATGAGACAGCAGTTTCTGAAAACTTTCAGTAGCATTATCTTAAATCAGAGATGGATCTCTGAACAGGGGCACAGGGCCCTGCTGGGTTGTGGGGCTCCTGGACCACAGCTTTTGATTGACCTGACTGTTAGGATTCTTCTATCCATCCATACCTGGTATGAGTAGCTGGCAGCCAGTTGTGCACACTGCATCATCTCTGCTAAAACATCTGTGTTGCCTCCCAGGTCTGACAGTGGCTGAGTCTTTGGACCCCGAGGCTCTGGATGGGCATCTGAAGCATCTTGAGGCCCAGAGATCTGCTTTGCTAGACAGGAAGCGTCACTGTGTCTCTCTGGAGGTTAAAGCTGAGCTAGACGACATGCTGCAGGCCACTGCGCACCACAGAGACCAGCTGAGCACCGAGAACAACCGACTGAAAGTCCTGTAAGAGTCTGTGTCCGGACTGGAGTCAGACATACTCAACCAAACATGAAAGTGTAGTCGACTGATCTCTTGAGTCTGTCCAACTGCAGCTACAAGCGTCTGAGGCTTGTGTGTGACCGTCTGTCCAGCTGGGAGGAAGAGGGGGCGCAGGCTCCTCTGGAGGAGCTCCTGTGTGCCACGTTGGAGAGCATCAGACAGAGCAAGGGTGAGACAACAGGAACTGTTAAATTCAGAAAGTTGTAAAGTGCTAAAAAGAAAGAATTGAGATTTACTGGTGTTTTGTACCATGAAAATGGCAAAAAAATAATTTTCACTAAATATTGTATCTTCACTGATCCAGGTCTCAACTCAGCTCCCAGTGATATTTTATACATTGTCAGCAGAATTTATTTACTACTTCAAATGTTTTTTCTTCAATATTTGTGATGATTTATCAGATTCTCCCTTGGTGTTTCAGTATGCAGCCATTTTAATATTATGCACAGGAGTTTTAATGCACCATCAGAGTGTAGACCACACTACGCCCTACAAACAAACAAGCAAACATTCAGTCATTCATTCATTCATCTTCTATGCCGCTCAGTCCCAAACGGGGTCGCGGACAAGCAAACAGGAAGAAGGAAAAGTGAAGGTGTCACAGTTATTCTCCTGACTCCAACCCGCAGTGACAGAAGATACCAGCTGCAGCATCGATGCCGAGCTGTTTGGGGGCGAAGAGCCAACCGGAGTAGACGAGTTCAGACTCCTGACAGATTCCCTGGACAGGTGCTGCCTCATGAACCAGTCCTGCTGAGTTTACCTGCAGAATGTCTCTGAACCTTCCCCTCCTCCTTCTGTCTGTCAGGTTTATTGAGCTCTTTGATTCAGCTCAGTATGAGGACGCTGCTCTACTCGCTGCCAGATCCCCTCGAGGAGTCCTGAGGAACCTGGACACCATGCAGATGTTTACAGGTGGGCAGCACACATACACACAGACATCAGTGTGTTTCCACGATGTTTTAACAGCTAATATTTGGTCATTTTCACTGTTGGAAAATTAAGCATGTGCTGGAAATCAGTAAAATTAGAGGTGAATTTGTATGTGACGCGTCTTTGCCACACATAGTCAGCTCTGGCAGCCAACATGATACATGTGCACTGAGACACAGCAGTCAGTAGCAGTGAGAGCTAACAGCTGATCCTGCTCTCTGAGCTAAGAGCCCACTTTTCTTTTTCAAATAATCAACGTTCAGTTATGAATTTTGTG
The DNA here is from genome assembly GCF_001952655.1 of Monopterus albus. Lineage (NCBI taxonomy): Eukaryota > Metazoa > Chordata > Actinopteri > Synbranchiformes > Synbranchidae > Monopterus > Monopterus albus. The sequence goes on along the minus strand of NW_018128277.1, from coordinate 304,904 downwards.
ATTCATGTCTGTCATAAGCTCTCACTGCACAGCCGATGTACCAGAGTCAAATTCCTCGTGTGTACGACACACCTGGTCAATAAAGCAGATTCAGATTCTGAATCTGATCGTGATTCTGTTTAGGTTATAGTACTTAGTTTGTGTTCTTCAGCTCCTTTGGCCAGCGCTGTTATATTTGGAACTAGATTGACTGTATAAATATGAGTACAGTGTAAATAGTGGGGAGAAGGGAGAGAAGCAGGGGAAGACCTAAATAATCAGTATGTACATTTTGAAATGCATTTCACTTTATACTGCACTTGTATTTTGTGGCATTCATGTGGATGGCAAAGTAAGAATTTCATTGTACAGGGAAACACGTTTCCTAACTGTACATATGACAAATAAACACTTTGAACCTTGACCTTGAAAAGGGACAAACAAGTGTATTGTACAAGACTGAATGCCCCTCGACTGTTCAAATACCACTTCACTGACAGCGCCACCTTCAGGCCAAAGTCTACACTCAGGTAAAATGTCAGACATGAGCAGTAAGTGTGAACAACATCAACTGCACCTTCCTCTGTATTTTCTGAGGCACTGCTGGGACTTGAACCCAGGATCTCCTACTTACTAAAGGGGAACTTTAACCAGCTAAGCCACAGCACCTCAGAGTTAACACAGAAGAGATCGAAGCATTAACAACATTAACATTCATGCATGTTAAACTACTGACAGCAACTTGTTCAAGGAGCTTTTGGAGGAAAAACAAAAAGTCAAGGAGAGTGATTTCTTTTAGGCATTGCTGGGATTTTACCCCACGATCCCCTGTTTATGAGATTGGTGCATTGACCCACAGCCCCCCAGTTTGTTATTATTCACTGTCTAAAGGTTTGTTGATTTGCAGATGACCTCTGTACAGTTGGTTTACTGGCTGGTTGTGACAAAGAGTAACTTCTAAAACATGTTCTGTTTCCTCCCTTTCTCTGGTGCTTCCAGGTGTGAAGGGCCCCCCAGGGTCAGTCCCCCCTGTCCTCCTCTTCTTTCAGGCCCTGCTGATCACCGCCCCGGCCGGTGATGAGCTGTCTGCTCTGCTCTCCCTGCAGGCTGTTCGCTTTGCCCTGCAGCACGGTGCCTCGCAGCTTGTCACCCACGCCGTCACCCAGAAGAAGTAAACACCACAAATATTCATAGTGTGAATGGTTTATACCATCTCTGGGGGTATTTATGTTCTTTACCTCTCAGACTGAACTTCTCTGAGGACCTGGGCGACATCCTGACTGAGCATGCTCAGAAGAACCCTGGTGTGACTGACCTGTGTCTGGCATTGGCTACCATCGTCTATGAGGCCTGCGGGCTGGACAGGAAGACCGCGCTGAGCATGTGCAAGAGAGGCCTGATCCACAGCGCCATCGAGTTCATGAACCACTGCAAGAACCTCACAGCTGGTTTGTGTTGTTGTCTTTGTGAGGACTAAGTGTAGATGTAAACCACTGAGGACATTTTTGCGCTGTGAGGCTGCTACTCAGTACTTTCCTCTGTGAGGGTTTAGACTTGGTTCAGGTTAGAATCAGGTTTAGGTTACAGAGGTGTGCGCAGACCAATTCCCAAAAGTCCTGCTTTGAGAATCAATAATTGCATCAATAGGATCAATGCCAGAAAAAAATGGATCTATCACATGTTAGATCACATCTGTGGTGCTGCTATGAGCAATGATCACAGAGAGTTCACATAATGGACAACAATTAAAATTGATTTGATGAAAGTTAAAAGATAGTAAAAATGCATTCACCTCATACATTGTCACATATTTCTCTAATGTGAAAGTGCATTAGCTGCTTTTAACAATAAGGTATAAATGTTGGCACAGGTATTATAATCCCAGCCGTGGTGTTAATGGTATTGATCAAAGACAGATTATGTGGTATCACCCCACCTGATACAATCTGGGGTTTCAGGGCTGGAGAATGTGTTATATAAACCAGGATTCTCACAAGTGTTGGAAAGATAGAAGTGTTTGTGTGTTTTCTTACATACTTCATACAGTATAACTGTCTAAGTATGTCTCTCTCTCTCTCAGAGGACTGCGTGTGGATTCTGTATCGCTCGCCCAGCCTGTCCCTCCTCCAGCTGTTGACAGAGCCTCAGCGGGGCCAGGCGGCCATCTTGTCAGCGGGCATAGCCTGTTCCACTCTGCTGACTGATCCTCGGCAGCAGCAGTTTGCTCTGCAGCTCCTGGACAGCTTCGTCAGCCGCGGACGAGGTGTGTCTCAGATGTGCACTGATTGTCTGCACAGCCAGCTGTCAGCAGCTGTGTTTATGTGCTAATCAGTAAGTACTGAGATCTTTTTGTTCAGTAAGAATAAAACTGTATATGAAGTCTCCATTACATATAAAATAACATCTACCTAATGTCAAAGGTAAAGCTCCTCCTGTAAACTGGCCCCACTAACAGTGTACTGTATATAATCTTTGCATAGGCAGTGTACGTACACATAACTTCACTTACATGTTTTCCAGATTAAAAACCATTTATAAAAATGACTTTAAGCCTTTCACTGTGTCTACACAGAAGGCGAAGCGTGAGCAACACATGTAGCAGAGCAGCAGCAGTGGAGGTGTTCAGGCACAGGACTGAGTGTAGGTCACCCGCTCAGCGCCTGACCATTGTGGACGCCTCCTGACTCTCGCTGACTGCAGCGGCACTGGCCAAATCCTGTATTTTCAGGCACTCAGTGCTTCGCTGTCAGTCAGTGGGGTAATGTCAGTGGCCCTCCCTCTCAGCACGCCTCTGTTTCTGCATCTGAACGCTCCAGATCATACAAGCTCGCCTCCAGAATCCATCACAGCAACACTTTCTTCTCGTGTATCAGGCATATATTCACACTTATCGTATTGATCAGACTGTCTCCCAGAATTTATGAATTTATCAAAGCACTTTGGTCCAAAGTCAGGAGATATGTAGCGCAGCAAAGCGTGAACAGAATTGCCAGCCTTTTGCTGCGTTATATACAGTATGTCCATGAACGCTGAGTTAAACTCTATGTTCACTGCTCACATCTCCGTCCTCTTAGAGGTTTTGGAGGAGGTGATCCTGGAGGACTGCAGCTCCTCAGTCGACGTCTGGGCCAACGTAGCGTCTCTGTGCTCCCAGCTGGACCGAGCCGACCTGAGCCGGGCCATCCTGTGTCTCCTGCTGGACCAGAGTGGGACCAGCCTGCTGTCCCCGGACCTGGAGGAAGCCTGGCTTATGGAACATGTCTTCCTGTGAAAACTGCATCTGACAGGTCTCTGGCAAGTAGAACCATCAGAGCAAAACAAGTCCAAACAGCTGCTAGGAGTCAGTTTCTTCTTCTTTTGTTTGTAACAGGGTTAAATTAAGCCAAGTTTATTCGTTTATCATAGAATGCAAACATAGAAATACAAACAATTATGCATAAATAAGTTCAAACTTATCATTAAGCCCAATATATGGCAAAACAAACAACGAAACTTAAATTGGTGGTACTCAGAACCCGTATATGGGAAAACAATCAACGGAACATAAATAGGTGGAGAAACTAAACAAAGGAGACAGTACAGTACAAGAGACTGAGTGACAAGCGTCGGCCTGTGCCTTGCCTTTGACTTTCTATTCCAAACCACCGGCTGTACATGCTGTGTGGGGAGAGTCATCGAGATACTTCCCAAAGCGTAGATTTTTAGATATAGATTTAGATATTTAAGAACTCTGAAGATGGCCATTTTCATGTTTTCCCTTCTTCTATCAGCCTGTCTCTCAGTCAAATATCAAATCCCAGGAAGTTTCAGTGACTTTCAGTGTTTCGTGTGTTTAAATTTAAGGCCTGAAGAATTTCCAACTGTTCTGTCAGTGGTGGAACAGTTGCAGGACATGATCCATAGGGCTGCACCTCACCAACGCTGTCATCATTAACTTGAGTCGACAAAACCTCGGAAAACAAAATGCCAAGCAGAATATCCCAGAGCAGAATCTGACATCAGGACAGTCTAACAGACCCAAACCCCAAGACATCCCGATTATTATATAGTGTACACATGCATAGAAATAAAGATTGGGAAATAAGTAAAGAAAACATGCATAGCTACAGAAATTAAATTATATTAGCACTTTATTCTGAAGGCACAAACAGGCCTTGTAGGACAGTAAGAGGATACGTGGTGTTTTTCTATGAAACTTAATAGCAAAAGAGCCAAAATAGCACCATACATGTCACATTATACTTTATCTGACTGGTTTATTTGTTGAGCAAAGTAAAAGCTTCATTGCTTAAATTTCACAAGCAAGCAGTGAGAGAAGACGTGAAGAGCAGAACAGAGAGGATGCTGGGTAAACAGTCGGCCTACTGTGGCTGCAGGCTCTGTTTATAGACTCGTGGGAGTGCGTTTGTTCAGTGTGTGGCTTCATTGATTGAGATGTGGCTCAGATTGAGGCCACCATAAAGGCTCCTCTGTTTAGCCTGTTGTGTGCATGTTGTCAGGTCCGTTGGACTTGTGAGGATTTCTGGGATGTGCCCATATCGCCTGTGGGGTGTTTCCTGTTTGTTTAGTAAGTAGTTATTTTAACCCAGACCATGATCATGCCCTTAACTAACCAAGTACTGTTTGTGCCAAAACATGGGTCCTTTATTACTGTAACTATGACAACGAAGGTCCATCCCATAAGGGTCCACTGAGCCAACTAGGAGGTGGAGTAGGGCCCTTCTAACCGACACCTATGGTCCTGATGGCAAAATGCTAAATAAATATTACTATGGTTGAGTGAATGAAAACTGTTTATCATTAATCATCTGATGACCCCCCCTCAGAGGCTGGGCATCACTGGACTCAGTGGTGGAAAGTAACTAAGTACATTTACTCAGGTACTGTGTTCGAGTACAGTTTTGGGCTATTTGTACTTCAGTATTTTCATTTTCTGCCACTTCATACTTGGACCTCACTGCCTTTTGCTGCACTACATGCATGTGAATCAGAATACTTTTATTTTAGTAAAGGATCTGAGTACTTCCTCCCCTTCTGACAGGAGTAAACCAGCTAACTGTATAGAAACCAGCTCCACTTGGAACAGCTGCAGCAGTAAAATGCTGCGTACACACTGATGCATCAGTATTCACTATCTGATCAGTCACAGGAGACGCTTTGCACTGTCATCCCCCAGTAAGACTCGTGTCTGAAATGACTGGGAGAGGTGTTTGGTTGTTCTGTTTCACGGTGGGGAGACTGCACGAAGCAGAGTCTTAGAAAGGACCAGAAAGACGAGGGGGATTCAAGGAGGAGAGCGAGGAGAGAAACAGATGCACAAGCTCCTGGCTCTGCCACAGCATATTGATCTCCTGCAGTGTGTGTGCGATGCTGGCCCAGCATGACACAGCTTCTTTATCTTTCAAAGCCCAGCTTTTCTCACTGGACATTATTTTCAGCTCTGTTAACACAGTCCCACGCCA
>NW_018128277.1:298787-299424 GCF_001952655.1 Monopterus albus | reverse complement strand
TGCTGTTCATACTGCACAGTAAAAGACCCCATTATAATGAGCTGACCAACGTACACAACAAACCCAAGTGCTCACTCAAATTATTCAAAGCTGTACCATCCTACAATAACAGTATTATTTTAAAGTTAAACTGTAGGCATTTATTCTTATGCACAGTGACAACCAAACAGATTAGAGAGACTGCATTTAAAATCATCTGCTTTGAATGTTATCTTGCCATTTAATGGGCCTTTGTCACTTATCTGAACATAGTTATGGCTCAATAGGTACCTCATGGTGAAATGTTTATGTTTTTGAAATTAACTGACTTTATTCTTGTTGGTCTTTGACTAAAATCTAATAAACTTGTATTAAATGGACAGGATTTGTTATTACTTTGCATTATAGCACCACAGGACTGCACTCTCTTTGACTGTGCACTGACAGTGACGGAGGGCGAAAGCTGTATCATTATTACTCAGCTCAAATCGAACACTGCTACAGGAGCAGACCTCAGGCCTGTTGAACTCTAGTTACCTCTCAGGTAAATACTGAACTTAGGAAGAAAATGTCCAAACTCTGAAGCTCTTAAACTCAAGGTGGTCCTCACAAAACTAGGAGTACAAGAACACACACCTCAGTTTCAGCCAGCAGGAGA
>NW_018128277.1:284761-298711 GCF_001952655.1 Monopterus albus | reverse complement strand
TGCCTCCTCCCCACCGACTGAGCGTGTTACATCAGGAATGGGCATTTGTTGTGTGTGTTGCTTACACTTGGTATTTCCATGGATTCAGTGTGTTGTTGCTGCTGGTTTGGTGGAAGATATTCTGCAGTGCTGCCACAAGGAGGCTGATGCGAAATATTCCTGAGGTGGGGCAAGGCATGGTGAGCATGGGATTTATCTGTGAGGATAAAGTACAGACAAGGGGATAGAGTTTGTAGGGCTGCACCTAACACATATCGTCATTGTTGTTTAGTCTGTCCACTACTTTTGTTAATGCTAATTAATATAAAATGACTGGGAGTAGTGAAACTGTCCATCACAAGTTCCCAGAGCACAGGAGACGTGGTCAGATGTCATGTTTCATCCTCCCAATAGTCAAAAACCCAGTCACTCATATAAAACAGCCAAAAGTCCTCACATTAGAGAAACTAGAATGAGAAAATCTCATCAATAAATGACTAAATCGATTAGTGAAATAGTGGACAATTTGCCTTTTGACTAACCTTTTCAGCACTAGAATAATAGTGAACTAGCCTGTATCGTACGCTGGCGAACAGGCTGTGACTCGTTTGTTGTCAGCATACCGCAGATGGGATATTACCTTATTTTAACTCTTGCTAGCCATGCCAGCAGCGTGGATGTCGAGGCTGCTTTGTTGGTCTGCCACTTTGGTCCAAACTGAAAGGGCTGAGCAAATGTCAGGTGCACGATCATAAAATCTGCCTCAGAGTTCTATGTTTCCATCAGGAAATAGAAAGAGGTTGAGACCTACTTGGTTTTCTGGTTCTTTATTAGCAGCTTCTGCTGCAGCAGAGCTCAGTTCACACACAAGAATGCTCTCACAAGATTAACAAGGTCTTTATACAGGAATAAACAGGCGGTAAATCAGCTGTGGGAGAGGAAAGGAGTAAGTTTCAGTAAGCAACAAAGGTTCTTATTAAAAAAGACGCCATGGCCTGGGGCCCAGCCTGCAGTCATAGGGTGTTTGACCATTGCTGCCTTTCTCAACCTCATCCTAGCAAAAGCCTCATTAGCAATGCAATTAACAAATACACATGTGATTAACAAACTGGTTCCACACACTTCGGTGATTAAACTAAGTCCTCTGACTTCGTTTAGCACCATCATCTTGCCAAAATTTTAATTGAACATAATATTTGGATTTTAAAACTTGTATAGCCCACGTCTTTCATCATAGGATAAGGATAATCACCTTTATTGGCCAAGTATGTTACACACAAGGAATTTGTTTCTGGTACAGAAGTGATGGCAGCCATCTGCGGCGCCAACTCAACCGATGGATGGCTCTAACCATCAGGGGGGTAACTGGGCGGTTCAGTGTCTTGCCCAAGGAGACATGGACTGGAGGCACCGAGATTCAAACCTTCAACCTTCTGGTGGGGAGACAACTACTCTACCCACTGCACCACTGTCGCCTCCTAGCTAAAAACATGCAGCTGTTTATCTCATTTGGCCTAAATTCAGTGTGTGTGTGTGTGTGTGTGTGTGTGTTGGCCCAGTTGCTGTAGGCTGCTGACATACAGAGCCACCTTTACTCATCCAGCAGGACACTGAGGATGATGGCAACTACTGTGATTAGCACTGGTTGCCGTGCAACAGTATGGCCTGTTTACAGTCTTTATGCTAAGCTAATGATCTAATTGTACCTTGGGAGTCCAAATATTAAGGCGGTAACATTTAAATGTGGGATTTTATTTGTATTAAGGTATATTTATACCGTGTTATTGTTATTACTGTGTTAGCCCTTAGTCCCACCACTAAGACTCACAGGGTGGTTGCACATGCATCTTCTACTGTGCATTACAACAGTTATACAGAAGACGTCGGTGCTTAACAACCTCCCTCACAACCAGTGTTTGTATTAACATTCAGAGGGATTTTTTTTGCAGATGTAGACAGTGATGTTCTAACTCCTTTCTACTTATCATGGTTTGATGATGTTGCTGATGCGGTGTGAGTGTTTGGCTTCTCACTCAGCGGTGATGTGAGATGATGCATTTTGCTTCTTGACCAGATTACAACATCATGACATCACCTCTCTGACCTCTCAGGATATCAGGAGAGAGCTGAGTCTCACAAACATGATGACAACAATCTGAAGGCTTCACAGCATCAACAATCACATGAAATGAAAAAAAAGGCATTATGGCACTACTCGGTTTTTCTATTCACAACATTAGATGTCCTATGAATTAGTGCACAGATATTAACCTAAAACCTATAAACAGGTGATGCTGTCTCACCTGAACCTGTAGGAATTTTGTTTGTTCACTTGTTTTCAACAGAGACAAGCACTAAACACAACATTTACAGATCATCACCTTCTGACATATTTAACTTGAGATCAGTCTCTTGTTCCCACCTCCAGCAGACACAGATCAACATGCTCCTCTGTGCACAGTGTGTCCGTGCCCCCCAGTGAGCCTCAGCCCAGTGCTCCCTCTCTGTTCGCTCTGTGTTTGGTCTCCACCACCTCCTGAGGGGAAACCTCTGGCTCTGGAGCTGCTAAATGCTCCACTGTGTTCCCCAGCTGCTCTCTGACTGGCTCTGTCTGCTGCTGAGCAGGTCGTGGACAGCAGCGGTTTAGAGCCTCTCCTCTACTCTACTATAAAGCTCTTGAGGGGAACTACACATTCAGCTGTGCTCACATTAGCTGCTGACTTAACTCAGACCTGGTGTGTCCACAGCAGTGTGAACAGACCAGACCAGATGTCCTCAGACCAGATGTGGGCCACCTGCCTATGTGCTCCTAGACCCGATTCCTCTCTGACCTCTGACTGTGCAGCGCCGTCAGAAAGGTCAGATCAGAATCCATGTGGTCATTCTAACGTCTCCTCCTCTGCACATACTGCCTGTCGTCATCATTCGGCGTTGGTCCTTCAGACCCGTAACAATAAACATGGAGGAAAGCAAAGACAGCGACGGGGTCAGTGGAGAGACCAGGATGTTTATGGAGAAGCTTCTGATCAGGCCAAACTGGGAGGAACATGTCGTAACCCGGCAGTCTGGGAAGAAACTGGGCCATTTGACACATGACACATGACCTGGTTGTTATTCTTGTGCACACGTGGCTCACATTTCAGTTACATCTGTGCATGTGTGGCAGTTTAGGAGCTCAGCGGAGCCGGGTACAGGGCCCTGACACACACGGACGGGAAGCAGCGACACAACAAGGTCAGACCTGAACACAACACAAGGCCTATGGTGTATAGCCCAAGTGGTCCTGATCTATGATATGAAATCTTTATAATTTAGTTTGTTCACACTTCTAAAGCATCACAGATCTAAAAGTAAATCTGATTTGGTCCACTGCAGCGGGTAATGTGAACGCAGCCTAAAATATCTGGTCTGAATGTGCTGAACTTTCTTCTGTGCTAGCCGTGGTTTGGAGGAGGAGCCTCCTCTGGTCCTGGGAGGGGTCAGTGCACGTTTACACACTCTGATTGGCAGCAGCTCGTGTCCTTCAGTGGTTAACCTGCAGGTAATTGGTCAGTGGACTTCCCCTCTTCCCTGCCTCTCAGTGACCATCTAAGACTCGGGTTCGACTCCGGGGTTGTTGTTTGTCGCGCTTATCCATACTTCGCCCCGTGTCAAAATCAGACTTACCGGAGGGAGTTAATCGTTACGGGGTCGTCGCTTATTCCGGTGGACGTTTGTTAGAGGAACTGAGTCGAAAACTTACCGGATCTGAAACTTTCTCCACCTCAGGGGACACTTTGTGAATAAAAAAAAAAAATGGCAGACGGTGAGGAGCAGCACGTTTCTTCCACCACTCCCCTGTTCAGCGAGGGGGTACACCACTACCATGCCGAGCTGGACTCCGTGCTGGATCCCGAGCTGCAACAGAAACCAGACCTCTTCAGCGTGGATGATATAGTGGACTTGGTCGGCGGGGCTAAGGACGCCCTAGAGAGGCACAGAGCTGAAGACAGTGCACCACATGAGTTCACAGAAACTTCCTTCGCTCCTCCAGAAGATCCAATAACGTTACTGGAGCCACAACCGGTGTCAGCGCCAGAGGTAAAGAAACCTGAGGTGGAGAAGGCGATCCCAGACTCCACTAGCTTTTCTTTTGTTCCTACGACCCCTTTAATAGCCGAGGAGCCTGAGGTCGTCGCCCCGAAAGCCGAACCGAAGCCACAGGCTGCCCCCGAGCCAGAACCTGTGTCGGAGAGCGACGCCCTCCCAGCGGCTGAACCCCGGACAGCAGCCCCAGCCCCCGCAGAGGCAGCAGAGCAACCTGCGGTGACAGACGAGCCACCAGCTCCAGCATCATGTGAGTATCTACATGAAAAAATACGACTAAACGACGATGTAACGTTTTGTATTTAATTGAAGCACTTAAATAATTGTCTTTATCATCAGCATGAGCGAATTTCATCCGACCTGCGTCCTCACGGTATTTTTCCATCTTTTTAAACCGGTCTCTGTGCATCTGAACTGGGTTAGCATTGTGTGCTCATCCAGACATAGAGATGTAACGCCACCTTTGTCATTTTAACCAACTTTGTTCACCTTTATACGATTAATGGTGTTAAACTGGGGTCATTTTGTGCGGATTATTAAAACACTTGTGTCGTTCCGTCACGGTAAATGTTAGCTGGTTAGCTCCAGATGCTACCCCGAGGGGAGCGGATAGTCTTTCACGGTGACCTGCTGTCTGACACTGTAATATGAACGGGGAAATCACACTTTTGACTAGAGGAGTATATTCAGTGTCAAAAATAAATCCATGTTCGCTGTTTTGGAGACTTCAATGAGCTAACTGCTAGCTGGTTGACCTCGGCTTTGCTGTGCTGTAGAGACCGGGCCCACCTGTTTTGACCAACAGACGACAGGAACGTAACGTGAACTGTTGCCTGGATGAGCTGGCAATTTTGCGCCATTTAGCCTTCAGCGATGTTTTAACAGCTCCCATTGACATACCTCCTGTCGTGTGTTTTAAAATGGGTTTACATGAATATATCTAATTCATTTCACCGTTATATGTGTTATTGTGCCAGACTGAGCAGCGCCCATCTGCTCCGTGACGCTAGCAACAACGCTAACCGTAGCTGCTAATTCGAGCTCCATTATCGGACCCTGGCTTTTTGCTTGCCCAACAGAGAGCAGCAGCGGCGGCAGGCTGTCAGGTACGTGAGCTGCACCATTTCCGTGTAATACAAACTTCAGGAACTGGTCCAACACAGCCGAGACTGAGGTTCCTCTTTCCAACACCGGGGTTGACTTCAGCGCTAAGCTAACATTGCAACAGCACGTTATTAACGTGAAAACTAGTCATTACAGTTACAATCGGGGCGAGACTATGTCAAATTGATGATTGAAAGTGGAAAGAAGGGCAGGAGATCAGACAAGGACCTGTCCGACAATGGAATCAATGGCATCTAACCGATAAAGCTGTAAGGCAGAGATTAGTCACAACAAAGGAATCCGCTCTGCGTCCACTCCCTGTCGGCGTCCCTGCATTTCCATATTACTACCACACTCAATTTTGACGCCTTAAATGAGTGTTTTCTCTTTTATTTTGTTACTCAGGCTTCAGGCTTCAGTCTTAAACCCCCTCCCCCCATTTCCACCCAAACCAACACCCCAACTGTAAAACGACTGCGTCAGACAGGCCCGTGTCTCCGCGTCACTGGTCCGAATGCTCCTCAAGTAGCCTTGTGGGGGTTTTTGGCCTCATGGTGATTCCAGGAAGTTCATATTCGGAGCTGAAGCTGCTGCTGTTGTTTGCTGAGCTGTAGCAGGTAAACAGGCCTGTGCGTGCTCCTCCAGGCAGGAGCAGCAGAGAAGCAGGGTGGGGCTGCTCGGTTAGGCCTCACACGGAGGTGGGGAAACCATGAAATCCAGTTAAAGCTCCGCAGTCTCCTGTGTGAACAAAAGACAGCTATGTTTCTTATCTGTCCACCATTAAGGCCCATTATGCTATGATTGAGTTTGCTCTTCATATTTGAAATGAATGTTCTCTTGTCCATTACTGTAGCTCATCTTCCTGACTTCATCTCTCTCAGACTTCCTTTTCAAAGTGAAAGTGGTTTTATATGATCAAATGTGATCTGTCCCTGTCTGTGCATATAGCCAGGTCAGGCTGAAGTCTGTGTCGACTGGCAGCATGAGGTGGTTTTGACTCGTATGCAGACTGGTCAATTTCTGTTGGATTTTCCATGATGTTCAGATTGTGCACAGTTTTGTGCACCGAGGTGTTTGGCATTGTTGTCTTTAGTAGAACAAAGGAAACAGAGGGAGAGAACTAGAAGGGTTAGCTGCAGTTATTTGGAGTGCAAAAGTACAACAACATGTGCAGCTCCAGCTTCACACCTGGGAGGATTTACTGCTTTTCTTTGTCTGGTATTTTGATAGCTAACTGGTATTTTTGGGTTTTGTCAAACAAAACAATGTATATGAAGACAAATCAAGAACATAATAGGCAGTAGTGAACACTGATACCTGTCTGGTAGGAGGGCTGCTACCAGCTGTCAATTAATGTGCAGGATATTTCCTTTGTTAATCGTTTTGTCCGTAACCCATTAGAAAAAGCACCACTGTCCAGGGGCTCAGGCAGATGTCCTTAAATGTCTTGTATAGTGCTTTATCAAGTAAATCACTTGATTAAATCAATCAAAACATTATTTATATTGCAATAATTCAATTCAAAGGTGACTGATTATCTGATAAGATGGAACAAATATGAACACAAAATAATGAGGCTAATGCACAAGAAATGACAAATTAATGCAAAAGTTTCAAAAGCATTAAAAAATAAAATGGGAAACAACATGAGGTGATGAAAAATGCATCTTAAAATAACTGCTGTAAAATATTTTATTCATAAATCAGACAAAAAAGGTAGGTTTAAAGTTTCTGTGTAAAATGTCAGTACAACAGCTGCTCTCAGTAAAAGTACTAATACCACACTGTAGAACTACTGTGCACTGAATAAAATATTTGGTCAATCTTTAATTGTAAAGCAACCAGAGCAGCAGAAAATCCTCATTTTCTTGGGTAAAAGTTGCCTTTCACCACCAGCTAGCCACGGCCTACAGGGGAACGGCATTTTAAAGCTGGGTGAAGAATACCCTGTGGGGCCCAGTGTGTCTCCCTTTGGGTTTCCTTAACGCACAGAAGCTGTAATTAAAATATCTCAGCTGAGGAACTTTTAATTAAATGCAGATTCGGGTCATCCACGGTTACCATGTCAGGTGAAGGTGATTTACATATTAGTTTCTGTAATGGTGGTGATTTGTGCCTCTTCTCCTGGTCTTCCTCCTCTGGGCTCACGCACCGACTCTACTTACTTTCTGCTTCTTTCTCTCCTTTCTTCCACAGATGTACCTTCTCCTTCTAAAGCTCAGCCTCATCCTCTGATGCACTTCCCTACAGGCAAGTCCTCTCTGCTCGCTGTGTCCTGTTGGCTCATTTCCTTTCACCACTTCTATTGTTTGCTCCCCAGTTTGTCATTCAGTCACTTCCTGTAAGAGGCAGCAAGTAGCCCACTGCATGTGAGAAGACGATTTACATTTTTGTCACCCATAGTTACACAAGACGCTTGTGGATTTGTAGTCTCTGAAACACAACCTGATGTTTGTCATTGCTCATGTTTGTGTTTCATTGTGACTCACATGTGATTGCACTTGTAGAGCAGACTGACATGAACCGAACCAAGTAGTTTGTAGAGGAATAATGATTCTTCTCAGTGACCAACAGGCCTGGAACGACATTCGTGTTGACAGAATTGATTTCGCTTGACAATATTTTGAAAACATTGTATGAGAGGAATCATTATTTAGCATCACTTAACAGTTGTGCTTGAATGACGCACTGGGCATAGTCTGTTGGCACCAGACCCGGGGCGACAAATCATCCTACCACCATGTGGTAAACAAATCACCAAACAGATTCAGCAAAGTGTTGACTGTGGCAGGTAGTCTCTGTTCTGCATTTGACCACACCTACCTGTGACAGAGTTGCATTACACTGTAGTGATTTAAATTCCCACCATATTAAAGGGTTGCTTTATTTTCAGCTACATCAGAATAAATTTTATTGGTCAGGTGTGTGGGACACACAAGGACTCCGACTCCGGTCCAGTGGCTCTCAGTCTGTATGTACAGTGTTCTTCCATAAGGTAACGATTAAACTAGATAAGACTGAGAGAACAAGAAAAGGAAAATGTGTGCAAACAAGAAAAAGAAATGTCCATTAGAAAAACAAAAATAAGGTACTCATAAAATATGTGTATATACATATTTTCACATGTGTTTCATCTCATTGCCTTCATCACAGTCAAAGGTGGACTCTAATGCATTAACCCTGATTAAGGCTGCAAGCTGAAACAGGGTCATTTGTGCTCAGTGCTGCTGTTGCTGGAGTTTTGACCCTATAACAGGGTCCTCCCTTCATGTAACTCACAAGTATGTAAAGTTGTACCAGAGCCCCTGAGCTCCTAGGGATGCCCACCACTGCTTTTCTTGTTGCTTTTAAATCTCTCCCTGCTCGACCTGCTCCTACTCAGCTAAATGAAGGTTCCTTTTCACCAGGAAGTTCCTGTAGGCTACTTTTGTTGCTGGGACCTAAAGTCCAAGAACCTTTCCCTGGGGTAAAGGTCACATGAGCAGATTGTAATTTGAGTTTCCACAGACCCAGGAAGAATACCCCCGGAACTAAATTTAGACTCTGGTTCTTCTGGTGTAAACACAGGTAGAGGAATTAAATCCCACAAAAAGGTCTTGTCCCCCAGGAAACAGGGCTTTTGACAGGTGCATGATTACATTAAACACCTGTCATTATACTGTACTGTGAACTGACTAGCTTTTTTTTAATGTACAGAACAGATGTGCAGGAACCGTCTATCAGCCACAGCCAACCTTTTGGCATGACTTGTCTGGTCAAACTAGGACTGTACGCTAAATCGTTTAATGAGCATGATTTAGATCCCTGTGCAATCTCGGGCTCACCTCACTGATTCTGCTGTGTTTGCGTTAGCATGGATATGCCTTGCATCTAACCAAGTGCTCCCTTTTCCTTGTCAAAAAGGAGCACAGAGATTGCACATGGATCTAAATCACACTCACAAAACGATGAATCGAGCAGCCCTAATTCAAACCTTCCTCAGAATGTCTTCAGTAACAGTTCTACCCAGGTGTGGTGGGCACTGTCAGGAATGGAGTGTGTCTTTGATATGTACTGTATTGCATTCTCCCTCCTCCCTCTCTACTCAAGCACTTGGGCAGAAGGGTGATTCCCCTGCTCCCATCTCTCCTATATCCCCTCTTCACTCCCCCGACTCTCTGGAAGAGCTGTCTCTGACCGAGAGTCCCAACCAAGCCCCTACTTCGGGATCTGCTGCACTCTTGGGCTCCTTCTCCACCGAATCCCCCACTACTCATTCCAAGGACATGCCTTGGGAGGGTGAAGAGGGTGACTCTGGACCGGGCCGCAGTAAGAATAAGGAAGACCTTCTAGATCCATTAGCTGGTCCTTACCTGAGTTTAGGGCAAGACCCAGGGCCTCATAATCCATGTGAAGACAGCGGAGTTTCCTTTTCACCAGAGGAGAAGCTGATTAGCTCAGACAGGTCCTCTACTGGCCCCTCCCCTGTGAACCCTCAGATGATGGTCCCTGAATCTCAAATTGCCTCCTCTAACCCAACAGAGCACTGGGATTCACCACTCCTAGCATCTGAAGACAACTCCAAGGTCTTAATGGATAGCTTCTCGAAGGACACAGCCCCCATTAGCTCTTCCAGGTATGAGCTGGACCTGCACAGCAACGAGTCTGATGAAGATGATGACTTGATGTACGAGGTAAAGAAGAATAATAACCCATTTGAGGGCTATTCCCCACTGGCAGACAGTGGCTACTCCCATTTTGGAGATTCCAAGTCCGATAGCAGGGCCACAAAAATTTCCGAGAGTCCAACCCCGGATCTGGTCCAGTATGGGCAGACTGGAGAATCCCAGGACAGCCCACCATCTTTCTTAGAAGAGGGGAAAACATTTGAGATAGGCAAGATGGCTTCTGACTCACTCATGCAGTCTGTAAGTGAGTTTTCATCCGGTTTTAAAGAAGATGATGAAGAAGAAGAAGAACAGGAGCTTTCTCCTCGACCAAAATCACTTCCAGACATCCTGAAGTCTTCCCCTCTCAACCTCAACTCCGAGAAAATGGACTCTGGCTCCTCTGAGGGAAGCCCTGAGGAACAGAGTCCCATCCTAGAACGGAGGATGATGGAGTCACCCAACCCTCCAATCAACCTGTCTGCTAACAACCCATTTGCTTTTGATGCTAAAGTGTCCCTCCTGAAGGAGATGGCTGAGGAGATGGACGTGAAAGTGGGCAACAAAGAAAAAGACGAAAACAAAAGCTTTGGTGCATTCGATCTTGTAAAAGAAGCTGAGGAAACTACTCCAACTAAGATCAAAGAAGAGGAACCTGTCAAGATTGAGCAGAAAGATTGGTTTTCCAGCCACGATTCTCCCAAAACGATTGAAAAGTTTGAGCCACTTGACTTCAAGAGCAGAAAGACTCCAGCTGAGGATTCAGACTCTGAGTCGCCGACAGCAGACTCTCTGTCTCCTGTCTTGGAAGCCATGGCCAAAAACCCTGCCAGCTTCCAGGTGGAGATGGAGAAGAAGGACCTCAAGATGGAGGTGGAGGAGCCAGAAGTGGCTGAAGAGGTCTCTGAGCATGAAGTGTCCTCGGAGGAGTTTGAGTTCATTGAGCGACCCCCCAGGGGTGTTATCGACGAGTTTCTTGAGGCTCTGGATACTTCCAAGTTTGCCTCCTCCAAGGCTCCAGAAATCCCTATGGATGATGATCTGACCTTTGGGCAGAAAGATGTAGCTCCGGTTTCTGCTCCACCTGTGTCAAAAGTAACCCCTCCCCCAGAGGTCAAGGAAGAGGTACCAAGTCAGAGCTCCTACTGCCTCCTGTCCCAGGCCTCCCCCCAGAAGAGCAAGGCTGAGCTGGAGAAGCTTGACGTCCAGCAGCCCCCAGCCCAAGCTCCGCTCACTCATTCTCCTGTCCAGAAACCAGAGGAGGCAGCTGCTAAGAAGAGCGGGGAGGGCAGCAAACTGTTCAAGATGCCAAACCTGAACATACGAGCAGGTAAAAAAACAAAAAAACACAGTTCTGGCATGGTCTGGCATGGACCCCCCTCCCCCCCTCCATCCTCCTCAGTTTTCACTGGCACTTCCATCAGCATAAGTTTCATCTTAACTCTTTTGTTCTCCTCAGTTATTTCTCACCAACCAGTTGACAAGCAGCTTCGTTTGATCCCATCACTTACTCCTTAGTGTCACTTTCCTTTCTCACGTCATCTCCTGTTGTGTTTTCTTTGACAGTTAACCCTTGCATTTTGTAGTGTCTGTTTTAATTTGTGTTGCTGTGTTTCATTGTAGTTTGACCTTTGCTTTTGCTGCATGTTCTGCATTTCTCTGGCATTAGGATAACATTATTAACATAATTTCTGAAGCACCAGATCATTTGGTTTATTTTAAGATTTGGTAAGTAAAATTTAATGTTCAGTTTTATTTCTGCTCTGACAACCTGAACCTCTACAAAATCACTTATTAAATTCACTTAAAAAGTACAGAATATTGTCTAATATCTTGAGCAGAGGTGAGGAATCATGGACTACAGGCCTGAACGGACATGTGACCACCTACAAACTCTCCTGCAGCCATTTCCTGTTGCCCACTGAGCATTTTTGCTGTAGGATTGGCTTACCGTATTGTCTGGTTTTTAGCTTCTCGGCACCACCTTATCGACCCCATCCGCCACTAGCAGCCACACCCTCTCACTGAATGACTAAGCTGCTGCTCTGGTGATTTTCTGCAGCCGAGGCCAAATACTGAATATCACAGTGACAATCTCTGTGCCAAGTAACTTGAGCTATGATGACATTAGAGGGTGTTGAACTTCCTGTCCACCCAGTACTCTAAATATTTACCTAACTGGGTTATTTTGACAAATGTTAGCTGGTATTGATATAAGAAATCAAGAGATTAATGATTATGAAATATCAAGTGCCAGTACTCTGGTATACATAGCGTATGGACTCAGAAGTTGTTCACCTTTCTGTCATACATTAATAAATTATGTGAACCAGATACACAGCGTTAATGAAAATGATGGTTAGTTGCAGCCCTATGGAAGATCTGTCCGCAGGTAATACATGCTGGTTTTGAATTGATTGTGCGGCTGTGGCACTGGTCTTTAGTACGTCAGTGAGGTGGTGTGGACTGGATTTTGTGGCTAAAGTTTCATGTAGACATGAAACACTGAAAGTTCACCCAAGTGGTGGAGAGAGTCTGATTAATAGCCTCCGTGATGCTGCTCCCCTGTGTCTAATATCCAGAGCAGGCACTTGTCAAAATGCCACAAAAGATGGCTTTTAAAAGTGCATCTGGTCTGCAGAACCCAGTGTTTCTGCTGCATCCTTCCTGGGCCCAGAGGTAATTATCTGAGGATAACACTGTGGTACTTCAGAGAAGGAAGTAGCAGGTGGATGTCGCCTCCCTCAGGTCATTTCTCTGAAGACGACGCTTAGTCTTCATTTTAATAGATGACTCAGTTTTCTTTAAACTAATACTGATCAGTTAAGATTCACACACTCACACACACACATTGATGCCTCCACACAGCACTGTGCACGTCACAAACTGCTGCTGTGTAACTAGAGCAGCAGGACTTTGCTCTGTGGGACAAGCCTCTGTGCGTGTGCTGGAGGGATCTCCTGCTAATCACAGCCTCCTCCTCCTCCCTGCATTGCGACACTGGCAGACCCGCACAAGCTTCTCTGACCCAGAAAACACTCGGCAAATGTTCTTCATTGTAGGAGTTGAGGTGTGGCGCTGCAGTCTGATTGGCCCGTCACGCTGGGAGCAGATAACTCTGTTCATTTTGATTTGTCATTCCAGCTTCTCCTCTGATCACATCGCAATAATTTGAGACCTTTCTTTACTTTTCTGTTTTCCAATCAGTTTATTTAAAAACACAAATTCCTTCCATGGATGTAGGTTATGTCTTAGATGGATGTCGGAGGAATAACTGCAGCACTTCAGCATATTATTTCTTACAGATTATTCACCTGTTTGATTTGTTTAGTCGTCGGGTCTGTAAGATGTGAGAAAATGCATCCTTCAGTTTATAATGTCTTGTTTCCTCTGACCAACAGTCCAAGAAACAGACATTCAGTTTACAGTAATATAAAACAGAAAAAAGCAGTAGTTCTTGGCAGGAATTTGTGTAATAAAGTATACATTGATTTATTGAAATGGCTCTGTTAATCAGCTATTAGATTGATTGAAATTGCTGCAGAAGTTCTTTATGGAATCTGTTAAGAAGCCCGTCAAATAAGCTTAACCCTTTCTTTTTGCAATGGGCACAAAGTTGATTTAAGTCAAGATTCAGGAAGCCTGTCACAAGCTGCCAACAATCATGTAGAAGCATTTTTTTGTTGATAAATGAAAAATGTACTGATTTATCAACATGAATCTCAGCAGTACTTCAGACCAACCCCAACAATGAGACAGGTCTTCAATCGACTGACTTCACCTCAGCGGGTTCAGCCTCTGACCTGGATTATTCTATGAGTAACAACTGGGTTAATTTCTCACATTGTATATTACATATGATGGAAGTAATGTGAGAGGTTGCCAAAGTAATTTTTGTCCAGTCTCTCATTTGTTAAAAATCAGCCTTTGACATGAAACAACTATTTTAATAGAGCTAGTAAATCAGCAGTTATCTAATTATATGTTCAAATATGAGTCATGCAGCTTCTGCTTTTATGATGCCAAACTGAGTTCATTTTTTTACAGTACTTTACCTTTATTTTGAAAGGGAAATGCATAACAAAGTGCCCCCAGTATCTGACACGGTCATTGTAGTCCACAGTTTTCTAAATGC
>NW_018128277.1:269892-284747 GCF_001952655.1 Monopterus albus | reverse complement strand
GCAGGAAAACAGTGGAGAGCAGAGTTGGTCTCCGAGGTGAGCTGTCTCGCTGTGCTGCTGATGAACTTTGCTTTTCCCTTTTGTGCATCTGATTCTGACCACGGACCAGCAGGTCATTGTTGTCCCGGGGTGGTCCTACTGGGCAGACGCCCCGTCCCAGACCTGAAAAAATCATGCGTGACTGTGCACAGACTCCTCAGCCAGTCTGTACTTTACATAAAATGAAGATCAAATGTGTCCGCCTCTGATCTCTCCCGTTTATCAGTAGTTATTTATTTAAGCTGAGCTGTCTCCCACCTGTGGGCAAATGAACCTGATTTTGGCTGTAAAACTTCAAGAAGGGACCAGGCTTATGGGTGTTATCAAAAGGGCTGAAGAACAGTCACACTTCTTAATTTGGGTGCATTGTTTCCAAGCTTGTGCACGGAAGTGGGAGGTGTCTGCTTGGGGGGTTAGTTTGGCTGGAAGAGAGAAGGCGAGGCAAAGCAGAAAGATTAGTAAAATGAGACAGGTGCCCTCTAGTGATAGAAGTCGGTGGCTACCGCTCAGCTGAGTCCTCGCACATGGCTCTGAGTCACGTTTCTATTTGATTCAGACATAAAACACATTCCTTCAGCTGTAGTCAGTTTTCTTTCTGTTAGTGGTGGATTGTTTGGGCCTGTCCAGTAGCTTGTGTGTACTGTGCTGGTGAAGCAGGGTGTAGCTGATCTCCTGGTCGCTAAACTGCCTCGTAAATGCCTGGAAATCTTGGCTGCAGCTGCTGGAAAGTGGAGATTATTTTGTATTATTATCCCTGAGCTCTTTGTTGACAACAGAGACTGGAAGGTTGAAGCCACAGGCCTGGGTGTTATCTGAAGTGTTTCTGCTTGTACTCACAGAAACAACTTTGTACTATAAATTTGTTCTAATTTAAAAAAAAGAAGCCAAAGTTCTTTGACTAAAGAATGTTACTGAAGTAAATTGCGTAAAGTTTTAACATAATCAAACTTCCAGTTTTATCCGATCAACGGCCAAAAAAACCCAGAGGATGTTTCCTGTGCTAGAAAAATATGAAAACTAACAAATATTGACACGTGAGGCTGCAGGTGGGTTTTTAACATTTTAGCTGAAAACACAAGGCTTGGACAGGTCACCGTTTATCAAAACTGTTGCACATTGGGGGAAGGAGGAGGCATGACAATGGGAAAGCAGGGGAGCAGGGGTGGAGGTTGGCGGCAGAGAGGAGGGGAAAGGGGAACTCGGGGCCTGAGCAGAGGGGGAGGAGGGGAGACAGAGATGTTTATAGTTGCTGCGTCAGAGCGCTGGCAGCAGACAGTCAGCTGACAGTGCGCCTGCAGGACGGACTTCGGTCACCCGCTGCAGGGGAAGGCTCCGTCCCTCCCTCTTCCTCCTCTTCCTTCTGCAGCCAGACACATTTACATTGACTGCCTCTGCCGGGTCGCTGTCTGTCTGGAATGTGTGTTTGCTGATCGGGCGGCATGGAGAACAGCTCTGTGGACAAGCAGGAGTGCGAGCCTGCTGCAAACTGCTGGAGAGAACAGGGTATACCTCTGCCTTTCTGTCCGTCTCTGTGGCTTGTTTGACAGTTTCTCAGCTGTGGGTAGAGCAGGAGAGCAGCCTCAGTGTGTGGAAGGTGAAAACAATGCCTAATAGCTTATTTTTGTTGCTTTAGTTCTTTCACACTGATGAGAGGCTGTAGGACATAGACGTTCGATGCTCATTAGATGTGAACTGACTGGCAGTACAGTCGGTCACTGCAGCACTTTCGCCTCTGTTCCCCTGCCTGTCCATCGACTCTGCAGCTTAGGCAAGAAGGGCTTTGGAAACTTTGAGACCAGAGATAACAAAATGTTTAGTATTTTCCTTTGGTAGCCATGAAGAGATGGTGTCTTGATGTTGAATGTTTCACTCAGTACTAGGATCATATTGCGTCAAAAGATGAAATGTAGGAGGAAGGGCAACTTGTTCATCTTTGTCATGTTTTTCCTCTGGGAGACTACGTCTGGTCCAGATGTACTGGTTGTGACCTCTCTACTGTTCTTGCTCATGTACTGGGAGGACTCGGAGAACCACAGGGTTTTCTGGACTGTGTGCGGGTCTCGTCCTTGTGCGACTGCAACAGCTACGGGGCCGTTTTCTGGCAGAGAGAGAGGACCTTTGGACTCTCAGCCACTGTGACTAAAGGTGGACAGTGGAGGAGGAGGACAGAGGCATGTGCGAGTGGAGTGAGACTCGTTGGCAGTTTAATGATTGTTAGTGTGTCGTGATATGCTAACTAGCTGGAGGAGAGTCAGAGCTGTCAGCGGAGGCAGTAGCTCTGTGCACAGGCTCTGTTGACTGCTCCTGTGATAAACTAACCTGTTGGGTGGTCTTCATAGACACAGCTTGTCATGAGTGATGAAAGTTATCAGTCTAACCTTAACGTCATGAAACAGTCAGTTAATCAGTCAGCACAACTATTTCATCTCTTCTCGAGCAAACATTTCCTGAGTCATTTCATAGCGTTTTCTTGTCATAAACACTGTTTTCTAGCATTTTACAAACCAAACAAGAAAATGATCAGTTTGATAATGAAAATCCCTAACTTGTGTGCTTAATTCCTGCATTAATTTCTGCATCTTCTATGTTAATCGTTTAAAAAATATTGAAATTCTCTTAAGTTTCAGAAACCATCAGTCTGAAAACCCGAAGATGTTCAGTGTGTTGTCAGGAAACACATCCTCATACCATTAAACCTGGAGCCAGACATTTGGTTTATTATATAATTTAACATAATAATCGACCTTTAGCCTCTGGTCAGTTTTCTCTGACTGGGGTTAGGTTTGGGGTTAGGGTTACGCCACCTTTGGCTCTGGAGAGTCACAGTGGGACGTTTTCCCAGTGTCTGACATTCTGTGTGATTGTGCAACAGCTACTACATTCCATTTTATGCAGTATTAAAAAGTCAAAATCCATTTGGTCAACATACTATATATAGACTGTCAGCATGTTATGTCACGCCTCGTTCTGCTGATGGCGT
The DNA here is from genome assembly GCF_001952655.1 of Monopterus albus. NCBI lineage: Eukaryota > Metazoa > Chordata > Actinopteri > Synbranchiformes > Synbranchidae > Monopterus > Monopterus albus. The sequence goes on along the minus strand of NW_018128277.1, from coordinate 281,728 downwards.
GTCCTGGCGTCCCTCCATCCTCTGAAGCTGCTGTTGCTTCTCGTCTGCACTGAGGCCTTGATTCTGTGTGAGAGCTCCACGCCAGTGTCGGCTCGGCTCTGTTCATCGCACCGCTGGAACGGGAACCAGCAGCCGTGTCTCTGGGAGGCTGTTCGAGAGCCATGCTGTGACGAAGCAGTATTTGGTGTGTGTGTCAGGGACAGTGTGGTCGTAGTAGTAGTGAAATGTTACCGCTTTATGTCTCAACTCAGGAATGACCACTCTCACCTTGCACAGTGACTCTACCCTCCTCCAGGCTGAGCTCATTGTTTGTTCATCTGTTCAGTTGTCCAAAGATGCTCCTTTAAGTTAAACAGTAGTCAACACTCAGGCATCCCAAATGACTTGGTAGCACTTTAAAGAATTATTACAGACATTTGATGGCAGGTCTCTAACACACTGATGTAGTTGTAAGCAAATCTGAGTTCTTATTAACGTGTCTGTTGCCGACCTGTGGACGCTGCTGTAGAAACACGTTCTGATCACATAGTAAAACACTGCTGTAATAATGGCCTCGGGTTAGAGGTTAGGGTTAATACGTACTGTACATTAATAGACAGTGAAGATGTCTTTATAGGTGCTTTCCCAGTGATGTATTATATATTAGTATAGCTGGTTATTCATCTGCATCCAGGACTTTTACTTTTGATATTTTAGGTACATTAAATCAATTAATGTACATGTGCATTAGGTATTAGCAACATGTACAAACGAGTCTGATGGTTAGACTCCACTAGGTTGGTTTGTGTTAATGCTGCCTTGGAGTCGCCGGCTCCGTTTTTGGGCTGCCGCTTTCCCAGCACGCACCTGGTGTTTTCTTGTCAGCCTATAGTTCCTTACATGGATTTTTGTGTTAAAACTCCAGCAGTGCTCAGTTTGCTCTGTTCCAGTGGACTGGACTTGAATTCCCAACTTTTATCCTTCTGCTTGGCATTTCTGGAGCCCGTTATCCGTTTATAGCCTGGTTGTGAAACACACCTTGGTCCTGCCATTGTCCTCATTAGAAAGCCTGTTACTTCCTGATAACTGATGGCCTCTCACCTATATATGGCTCTGTCTGTCTTCAGTGACCTTTGAACTTTGTGTGTCACTAAGTGTGTACACACTGGAATCAACAACTTGTTTGTCATTAGCTGAACTTGAATATAACTTGTTCTGCTGAGAACTTATACAACTCATTAAGTCGCTAAAGAAACCACAGCGGCAGACTTCCCAGCATGCATCAGCATAAGTGAAAAAACACAACTAAAAACAGAAAACAAACATTATTCAACTGACTGAAAATGAATTGGCAACAACTTTGGTAACTGAGCAAAGTTATCAACCTCATTTTGATGCAAAAATGTCAAAACTTCACTGACACCAGCTTCTTAAATGTGAATATTCCCTAGTTTTATAGTTTTCTTTAATGGTAAACTCAACATCTTTGGGTTTTTGAGTTTTGGTCAGATCACAGACTTGATTTCACTGCTCAGAGAAAAACGACGGCCAGTTTGTCACTACTTTCTGATATTTTATCAACTGAAAAGCTTTATATATTTGATAATACGACCTTCCCTAATGTTTTTGTGTTGGATTCCTGAAACAAATCTGTGGAAACCATATGATAAAGCAGACTTTCAAACAGTGATGTACAATATAAATGAAACAATAAACCAGTGAACTACATTTTCAGTCCAGTTTCAAGACCACGGTCAATAGATTGAGGGCAGAGGAGCAGACGTAGTTGATATTGTACTTAACTGGTGGAAACTTGTAGCAAATTTGTGATAAATCTAATTATGTAGTAAAGCAGAGGGTTTGGGGGACCTATAAACGAAGTGACACCAGTGTTTTCTCTGTGCTGACTTCAGTTGTATTTACATTCACTGGGATAATATTTAAAATGTTGATTTTTGTTAATATTTCTTCTCGGCCTTCATATGATCTTCATCAACTGAACATGCGAGCATTTACCAGTCGATCTGTCATGGAGCTGAGACGCGTTAGGGATTCACAAATGTGGTTAAATAGGTTAAATGGCAGTAATGAGTCGTCCATCCATCCACCCAGCGAGAGAGGTCGAGCTGCGCATGTCTCTCTCTCCCCCAGCCTTTGTCTATGTCTCTCTGCCCTGGTCTCTCCCCTCCCGCTATCCGCTGCATGCTTAGCCGAGGTTCAAGATGGACGCCAAATGCGGTTAGTCTGCTCACAATCTTTTGTTTAGCGACGGTCCTCGTTCATGTGTCGTGTATGCCCGCGGTTTTGTCGCGTTTATGGTAGGTTTAGTGTTTGCATGAGCTTCGGGAGTCTGGCTGCATTCAGACGAGGAGGAGAGGAGGCGGACCGGGCCGCCTGTGGAGGTCATACCGGTTTGACGTTTTGTCTCCGCGGTAAGGACTGAGCTGCCGGTGGGGGCTGTTAGACGGCACCCCGGGCGGATATTAACATACTTAGGGATACAGACCGTGTTGAAGAGGGGGAGGATCAGGCTGTGATTAAAACATAGCGGGTACTGAAACGAGATCAGCGGCTTAGCTAACCGTGATGCTGGGTCTATTTTTAGCCGGACCCCGGCGCTAGCGTGCCTGCTACCATATGTAGCCAGACGTCCATATGTGGACCACGGCTCCTCCTCCTCAGCTTCGCCTCCCAGACCGTGTCTTTAAATCCAGACAATGGCTCTCTATTTAGACTACCGGCCACAGCTGCTCCTGTGTGGCTGATGGAGCTCACACCGAGCCTCATGCTAAGCGGTAAGAGAATGACGGGAGCTAGCTGCTGGCTAACGGACTGTAGCGAGCTGTCAACGCCCACGCTACAGTGCTGAACTTAAAAAACAACAACAACCCTAAAATGCACAGATTTTACTTTCCTCACAAAGGAAGAGTCTAGGGAAGGTAATAAAACGTCTTAATATCCATTGACAAAGGTGTTTGAATATTTTGCTATCCTGCTGATGGCAGTGGCATTAGTTACAGGGGATTTTGTGTGATTTTTGGCAAAAACTGTCCGGAACCTTCTTATTTAGGTTCATGGGACGTTTTATTCCATAATCTCTCGGGCCATCCTTCCGCTTGCTGCAGCCTGCCCAGGCCATATTGTGGAGAAATTAAAATAATTGTTGCATATCTAGATGGGAAGAGCTGAGAAAACGTGATGCAGCCTAAATGTCTGTGACAAAGCAGGTATGATATTTTGTTCAGTATTTGGCCAACTGAAGCTGCTCTTTATTACAAGCCTCAGTGCATTAACTTCGTCTTTTATTTGGTATAAAATCAAAAACGCTCTGTCTGCAGATGAATGTGTTTGACATGTGCTGAGTGCAGGTGTCCTGCAGCTGAAGGAGTCGGTTGGATTCGTTTCTTGGCACCACCTTGTTGCAGGAAATCTGATTTCAGGTTTTCATTCATTGGCTGTTAGGCTGTTTTCAGAATATTTTGGTTAGCTGCCAAACGTGCGTTGGCCCGTCAGTCTTCACTCACTGTGCCTACCTTTGTGTCTCGGTGCATCCACTCAGCCTCGGTTTGCATTTTAAAGCCGTTGCTTTGCTTATCAACAAATGCTCTGTATCAATGATGTTTCTTACACTAGTGAAGTAAGTCTACAGTGTGTGTCCAAGCTTTAGGTTACTGTGACTGTAGACTTACTTCACTAGTGTGTGTCCAAGCTTTAGGTTACTGTGTGGTTCACCCTGTAGCACTTATTTCTGTTAGAATCCATCCTAAAGAACTGACTGGATCATTGAAAATGTTCCTGTTTGTGCTGTGAAACACTGAATGTGGTCCAGTGTATGAAGTTGATCAGCTTATTGCTGAAGTGGAACATGAATGCTTGATTATTTGACATGTATGTAGTGTGATGCTGAAACATGAAACTGGCAGATTCCAGTGTGCGCTTTGATGTGACATGCTCTCATCATTCAGAGGTACATCACATATTAGAGCCTCTAGGGGTGCCCCACCTCCTCCACTTCTAATACTGCCCACTGACCTGCCTGGAATTCACCAGTGAAATATAAGCATCCTCAGTGCTGGACACAGGTCTGAGCTCAGCTGTCCCTCAGCAGAGCCTGACCCGCACACCATAACCAGGCTGAGTCCTCAGAGACGGAAGGCTGCTCCCATATGGCAGAGAGAACACAAGTGCAGGATCAGATAAGTGTAGTATTTATTTGCAGGAATCTGAATCAAACCTGTACTCTGAAATCCCAGTCTCACCAGTTTAAAGCTTGCCATCAGAATTAAGTAGACATGAGTAAGTTTGAGATTGTTGGGCAGCATCATGAATAATGTTTATGCAAAGTAAAGCTGATGATCTCCAACGTGGCCGGGAGAGGAAGTTGTTTTTGTGGTATCAGGGTGAAAAGTAGAAGGAAGTCGAGGAAGTGTAGAGATGAGGAAGTTTGTGGGTCAAAAGCTGCAGTGAGTTTCCTCCTGCAGGGTTTTCCTTTCAAAACTCTGGATGAGTTTGACCGTTTGTGACCTCTGACTCCATCAGAGGTTTCGGTAATGAGACAAACCCCACATGCACCAACCATGTGACAGTTGGTTGAGAAATCTGACTCTAGTTTCGATCGCTGATAAAATCAGGTCAGAACAGTGTTTGAAACAGATTCTCCATGACGACACTTTAACCTAAGGCTGATTCAACCCAAAGCAAACTGATTCTTAAACTCCCAATCGGTTTGTCTGTTCTCATCATGCGTGTTAGACAGACGGTCCTCGGCTCACTTGAGTCAGTCCAAGTTTGAAAAGTAATAAAATCTGACCAGAGCTCTGCAGTCGGCCCTCGTCTCTGCTGCAGGTTCAGCACATAATGCTGCGCACGCTCCAGGCTTCATTTGAGAAGAGCTGAAGTGGAGTCACTTCTCTAACCTTGGCTCCTTCTTGCAGTGGTGGAACTCCTCTACTGGCGTGATGTGAAGACAACGGGCGTGGTGTTCGGCGCTGCCCTGCTGCTGCTCCTCTCCCTGACGGTGTGCAGCATCATTAGCGTCTGCTCCTACGTCGGCCTGGCTCTGCTTTCAGTCACCATCTGCTTCAGGATATACAAAGGCATCCTGCAGGCCATCCAGAAGTCCGATGAGGGCCACCCATTCAAGTGAGTACCAGAGTAAAACACCCGAGTCGTCGTCAGAATTGTAAATACAGTAGGATCCTGATGATGCAGCACCTGGGCAGACTCTTCAGAAAATTGGGTATTTGTCTGACAAAAGCACTACTACTAGAAGTTTTGATATACAGTGGGTACGGAAAGAATTCAGACCCCCTTAAATTTTTCACTCTTTCTTATATTGCAGCCATATGCTAAAATCATTTCAGTTCATTTTTTTCCTCATTAATGTACACACAGCACCCCATATTGACAGAAAAACACCGAATCTTTGACATTTTAGCAGATTTATTAGAAAAGAAAATGAAATATCACATGGTCATAAGTATTCAGACCCTTTGCTCAGTATTTAGTAGAAGCACCTTTTGAGCTAATACAGCCCTCCTGTCACAGACATAAGTATGGGAGCGAAGGTCAGACATCCTCCCATTTCTTCCTCCAGCACTTCATGAATGAAATCCCTCCCTGCTGAGCGGTGAGTCCCGGATATCGTTTAGATTAAGTCTGCAGTCCTCCATGTATTCTCACTTGTGTTTGTTTTATAATTGATTTATTCATCCACTTTTCTTTCAATAATAAACTATTTAATGTGCAATTCCTGTGAGTTCCTGTGATGAAAGATTCATACTGTCGATTTTTAGTTTTCACCTACACTTTAAAAGTCTTCATCTGAAAGCACTGGTTTGGTTGGCGCAGTAAAAACAACATTTTCCTGTCTGGTTTTCTAATATAAAATATGAAGAATATTTAATTTGACTGATGAGGGTCATTATTATAAAGATAGTGTTTTTGTTTGTTTGGTAAGTACATGTTAAGTACATCTTGTCAGTCAGAATGAAATATCCTGATGTAGAGTACTTTGAAAAGTGCACTCATATGTCATCATAAACCACATTATTATGATTTACCATTTAGATTCATTCTGAAGATGTTAGATATTACCAGGCATCTGAGGAAAAGTACAACCGGGTCATGTACAAACAAATGTTTTCTTTTTCACAGATTTGACACCACATAAAAAAGAAGACAGTTAAAAAAAGGGGAAGTGGCAAATTTACTGAATCTCAAAACTCAAAACTGCTTTGTGTGGTCACACAGCTTTCTCCTTCCCATTTTTATTCAACCACCAAACCTACAACTGCTTTTAAGAGAAGCACATTAAATCACATTTTTGACCATCTTTCCCACATTTTCACACCGACTCATCTATCTGGGTGAAACAGACCAAAATGCCACTGAAGCAAAATGACATGTTAAACATGACGACCAACGTTTACCATCCAACCTGACAGCACTGGAGAGGATCTGCAAGGAGGAATGGCAGAGGATCCCCAAATGCAGGTGTGAAAAACTTGTTGCATCATTCCCAAAAAGACTCATGGCTGTATTAGCTCAAAAGGGTGCTTCTACTAAATACTGAGCAAAGGGTCTGAATACTTATGACCATGTGATATTTCAGTTTTTCTTTTTTAATAAATCTGCAAAAATGTCAAACATTCTGTGTTTTTCTGTCAATATGGGGTGCTGTGTGTACATTAATGAGGAAAAAAATGAACTTAAATGATTTTAGCATATGGCTGCAATATAACAAGGAGTGAATAAATTTAAGGGGGTCTGAATACTTTCCATACCCACTGTACCTGTTCAAAAGTATTAATGCATGTTGATCATTGGCCCAGTTTGCTAGCTTGCTAATAACTTATTAGAAGAGTTGGATCTCGGTGATTGACAATGTCGTGTTAAAAAAACAAACACAAGGAGGAGCTGTCGTGTGTGTGTGTGTGTGTGTGTGAGAGAGAGAAACGGAGCGTGCCGCCGATGGACTGAGCGAACGTGCACTACAATGAAATGAGACTCAGCCTATTTTAAATTAATACAGGGCAGTCAGTGTTGATATTGTGATGCTCTGCCACAAATAAGTCAGTGTAATCACTGTTGGTAGGAGGTTATAAACACACAGACTGAGACCGTTTCTCCTCATCCTCCTCATCACCACAGCTGTGTTGTATTTAACCCTTTCCTCTACTTTACCTCCTAGGCAGTATCTGGACCGGGAGGTGGCGCTGTCTGGGGACATGGTCCACAAGTACAGCGACATAGTTCTGGCCAAACTAAACAAGATCATCTGTGAATTAAGGCGCCTGTTCCTGGTCGAGGACCTGGTTGACTCTATCAAGGTGAGAACAACTCTGGCTCACACTGTTCACATCTGAGCTGATGTTTCCAGAGAAGTGTGAACAAACCAAATCAGATGTTTTCAGGTCAGATCTGGGCCACTCGCATGTGGCAGTGTAGGAGCTGAGCGGTGCTTGTGTGGAGCAGGATACATACCTCTTACACACATGGGTAAGAAGCATCAGCACAGAAAAGAAAAGACGCTTGATGTTTTTCATTCTGCCTGTTATGCAGATGTGGTCCTCCTGGTCTTTGAAGGGTCAACTGTGTTAATCAGTTGAACCTGCAGCGAGCTTGCATGTCTGTAGATCAGTGATTGTAATGGATGACAGAGCTGTCAGGGGCCTTCAGCAGCTCGCTGTGCCTCCACCCTCCAAGCTGCAGTCCAAATACAGACCTGCCCTGGAAACACAGGAGAGATTCCCTTAGTGGGTAAAAACATCCAATCGGGGCTTTTGAGCCTCAGGAATGTTCCGATTCTCTCTCCAGATTAGTGTGTGTGGGATGTTCCTGTCACTCTTCTGCCTCTGATCAGTGTCCTGTTATCGTCCTCTGTGCCAGCCGTGAATATTTACAGCCACACCAGCAGGTCGCTACAGTGGCAGACACGTTTAATCTGACTCTGTGTTGCTGTGCGGTCTTTTCACTGGCAGCCACGGCTCAAGGCTGTTTGAATGGTCATTGTTAACTCAGGCAGAAAACTGTAGCGTTACATCATGGCTCTGTAAATGTTCAAAGAGCTTCAGGGTTAAAATCAGTTTCACAAGAAGAACTTTGTTCTGCTTCTTGTGATCCACTTTTACTCATCAGACACAGCTGAAGGTTGTCACCATGTAATGTCATGACAAACGTGCTTTCAGGTTCAGTGTGACTTTATTGGTGATGTGGTCATCTGTGATTACCATAAATCCACTTAGAGAAGAGGCTGCAGAACCTGCCTGCAAATCCTCAGGTGATCCAGTGAGTCATGTGCACATGGCAGCCACTCACTGCTCAGTCTGCTGCTTTTAATTGTCACGCAAAAAACAAAAACGGGGCTCAAGGGAGAAGAACGGTACAGTTTTCTCAACCTGCTATGGACTTAAGGATTTATTTAAAAAAGAATTTCTAATAAAGCTCACCATTTATATGTGGCCCTATTATTCTGTATAAGCTGCATCACGGTCAGGTGCAGGGTCAGAACTGAACCACCTGTCCTCTGGTTCCTCTTCAGGATGTGTCCAGACACGGCACAATCATGTTGGTCCTCTAAATGTCGGTTATGAGATTCTCAGGTTTGGTTCCTTTTCTTCTGTTCCTCTGCAGTTTGCTGTGCTGATGTGGATCCTGACTTACATCGGTGCCTTGTTCAACGGGCTCACTCTTCTTATTCTCGGTGAGAAACGTGCACGTTTCAGACTGCACCAGGAGACTCTGTTTTCTTCCAACAAGCCTCTGTTTAATTTGGAAGATGCTGTAACACACAAACATTTACATAAATGAAAACGACCTCAACACTGATCTGTTGTTCTGTGACACATTCACTGTCTGTGGGAGTTTGTAGATTTCAGGTTCAAATTTAAATCAAGAAGCAGCGTGTGGTCAGATTTGCATAGTTTGACTCTTTTTCTTGTCCTGCCTCAGGTCTGATCGGAGCGTTCAGCTGCCCGATCATCTACGAGAAGCACCAGGTGAGCGCTGCAGTCTTTACCCATAATGCACCACTTCCTCTGCTGACTTTAAAAGACGCTGTTTGATAACTTGTAATGGGAGGGTACAGTGAGTCCCCTGTCTAACATTCATAAGTAGCAGTATATAAACATGTAATCAGAGTATTTGTATGCAGATCTCAGTGATTATTCATGTCAGTCTCCAACTAACTCCTCCTGGACGCCCAGGAACTGACCGCGATTGATAACATGCTAGAAGTTATGACTGTTGACAAGTACTTGTTAATAGGGGTGAAGCTGGCTTCTTCTCTGTGTGCTGAAAAAGATTCAAAGCCTCCAGACAAGTCCAGCGCCATCTGGTGGTGTGATAACATCCTGCCGCTCAGTGCTTCAGTAGTTTCTCATGTGAGGCCATAAAAGTCCAGTTTGTCTGTTTGATGGTTTTGTTTCTGAACAGATACTGGATATGATGCTGTTGCTGAGATTAAATCTTAATGCACCTTATTAGTAGTACAAATACACACGGAGTTTCAGGTGCTGCTCACTTGGTTTTACGTGCACATGTAAATCATGAGTATGACTGGAGTGTGGAGACGGCTGACGTCCCTGCACACTGATGTGTGTGTGTGTGTGTTTCAGGCTCAGATCGACCACTACCTGGCTCTGGTCAACAACCAGATCAAAGACATTGTTGCGAAGTAAGTTTGTTTATCAGACACAAGAAGTTTCCAGAACTGAGCTTTGTACAGCTGCTGCATGAACAGCATCACTCATCAGCCTGTGTGTGAACCTCTTTGTTCTGCAGGATCCAGGCGAAGGTGCCCGGGCTGAAACGCAAAACTGAGTGAAGTTGCCACAAGCCGGAGTTGGGATTCAGGACGTCCTGAGAGGAGATGGTTGAGGGCAGGTGGGGGTGTTGGGTGAGGGTGGGAGGGATGGGTGCATATGAAGGAAGGCCAGAGGAGGAGTCTGGCGTGGACGCAGCCCTTCTAACTTTATTTGTCAGAAATAAAAACACTTTTTTCCAGTCCCGAATTCCCTTTTGTTTTTGGGTGTGTTTTCTGGAGAAGTTGAAGCAGGGTCACAACGCCGAGCTCGGCCTTATCAGGTTATGTTTCCCTCCTTTTGTTTTTTAAATTTTAAATCACTGCAGTATTTTTCCGGTGGAGCCCGGCAGAGAGATTTTTTTTCCCCCTCATCTTCCTTGGCATTGGAAGACGAGCAGCAGATGGCGTCTCATTTGTATTTTGTCCTTTTTCTGAATATTTTTGCTGAAGTATTGAGTGATTTTTCCGTTCGTGTTCCTCAGACTGTCAAGCTTGTGTCCTCAGTGAAGTGCTGCCTGGTTTCGCATCAATATGACGAATTTCTGAATGGCGTCTTTGACTCCTGATGAGGCAGTGGGTGGGGGGGGGGTTGTCGTCACTTTAAATAAAAACTTCATTGCTTCTGAGAAACTAGCTAGAAACATCTAGACCTTTGCCAGACAAATAAAACATGTTAATTACAACAAGTCGTTTCCATGTCATCACAGCTGTCTAGTAATGAAACTCTGGAGAACACGTTTACATTCATCCACATCAAGAAACCATTTAAAAATCTTAAAAAATGGGATTTAAAGAAAAACCTAATTAACCATACTGTCTGTGGAGCCGATATCTTAATGAAGTTGCAACTTGATGTGACTTTTGGGAAACCTTTGTTTGTTATGCAAGTATTATTGTGAATGATAAACTTCATACTTCAATTGTGACGATAAAACGCTTCCAGCCGGGAGCCGTGTTTGTGGAATGCATTGTAAGATGTAAACAATTATCAATAAAGCTTCTAGATGAAGAAAGTCCCGCCTCCTTGTCTGTCCATCATCTCGGCTAGCTCCAGCTAGCACTGGCTAGCTTCGGTCTGAGAGGCATGGACAAAATCAACACCAACAAGGTGGGGACTAAATTGTTAAACACTGAATCAAAATGTGTGTTGATGTGAATTTTTAAGCCAAAACACAGAGACCGAGTTGCAGGATAAATTCAGACACCAGTCAGTTTTGACTTTCAAGCTTAAGCTCTGGACAAAGAGGTCTAAGTTGATGTGGACAGTTTCATTTTGTAAACTGAACTTATGATGCCAAATCCAGATTTTGAGATATTAACAGATGTTCACAGTCTTTAACAATGATCCCGTGGCCTCACATTTACAGCAACACCTCAACCGCTCACTGTAATCACTCCCCTTGTCACTGTTTTAGTGAATGAGAGGAACAGAATTGATAGTTTGGTTCTTGTTGCGGGTGTCTGACGTTAACAGACGGTCACAGGATGACGAGCTGCTCTCTATGGAAGCAGACACCAGCAGAAACGGTTTGACTTTCAGCATCATGACTCTAAAGACAAAGTTGCGGTTCTAGAATAAAACATTTGGACTTTTTCGTTTTCTTAATTTAGAAAATTATTTTGGTTCAGAATGTAGAATTTTTTTTTCTTGGTTTCGATTGTTCACTACCAAATTTATTTTGAGTTAATGCAGAAAGTTTTTAGCCCCCTTTGCTTTTTTTCATACTTTGTTTCTGATTTTACTTGAAATGGAAATAAATTTCTAGGTTTGTTTACACTCAGTAAATATTTACACATTTATCCATCCATCCATTTTCCTCCGCTTATCCGGGACCAGGTCGCGGGGGCAGCAGTCTAAGCAAAGATGCCCAGACTTCCCTCTCTCCAGACACTTCCTCCAGCTCCTCCGGGGGAATGCGGAGGCGTTCCCAGGACAGCCGAGAGACATTGTCCCTCCAGTGTGTCCTGGGTCTTCCTGGGGCCTCCTCCCGGTGGGACATGCCCGGAACACCTCCCTAGGAAGGCGCCCAGGAGGCATCCGAAACAGATGCC
>NW_018128277.1:263406-268540 GCF_001952655.1 Monopterus albus | reverse complement strand
GAGCCAACCAGGCTCGAAAGGACTCCTTCTTCAGCTTGACGGCATCCCTTACTTCCGGTGTCTACCACCGGGTTCGGGGATTGCCACCACGACAGGCACCGGAGACCTTACGGCCACAGCTCCGAACGGCCGCATCGACAATGGAGGTGGAGAATATGGTCCACTCGGACTCAATATCTCCAGCCTCCCCCGGGATCTGGTCAAAGCTCTGCCGGAGGCGGGAGTTGAAGATCTCTCTGACAGGGGATTCTGCTAAACGTTCCCAACAGACCCTCACAATACATTTGGGTCTACCGAGTCTGTCCAGCTTCCTCCCCCGCCATCGGATCCAGCTCACCACATTTATTAAAAATCAAAAACAAATCTTTCATTTCCTGAAGTCTCTGTGGCTCCATGCTGTTGCTTCCTCTCTGACATGTGACTGGAGTCCACCTGACTGGGCTGAGTGTAGAAACACACACACACCTGTGTCCCACAGTTTGCGCTTCATGTCGGGACAAAACAAGAGCTGGAGTCCAGGAGCTCTCTGTGGAGAGGCCCAGATCAGAACCAGGGGACTAAACCACATGCAGATCTCTGAGCATTCCCAGGAACTCAGTGGCCTCAGACTGGAACTAGCAGGACTCTTCCTGGAGTTGGCATCAGAGCAAACTGGGTGATAGTTGGTGACAGATTAATAAACACTTATAGCGGCATTATAAATCATTACCCAAGACTAGTTGATAAGAAACAGCAGAGTTAAAGTTGTTAACACCTCAGAAATCCAGCAGGTGTAGTGTCATCACTCTTCCCTTGAAACGGCAGCTTGACACGAGACAGGGTCCTGTGAGGAAGACCAGGAGGCTGAACACTGCTGAAGCAGGTAAGTTGGACCTGTTATGAGATGTTTTGTTGTTGTTGGCTTTTAGTAATTTGTATTTTCCTGGTTTGGCCACCAGGGGGCAGCTGACAGCAACCAGCTTTAAAGCGAGACGAGTTGAAGGCACAGCCTTTTCCCAGTCTGGACCACATCAGACCAGGTCTGCATAAAAACATGCAGATCTGTAGGACCTCTACTAGATCAACTAGGAGACTCTAGTGGCCACATTGTCATTTCCAGAATTGTGAAACCTTTGTTCTACTTGGAAAAAAAACAGGAGGAGCTGCCGCTGCTGAGCATGTTAGACCAGGTCCACCTACAAGAAAACCTAGATGTAGATCTGTTTACCCTAGATTAACAAGCAGACCCTAGACCACGTTAGACCAGGTCCACCTGAAAGAAAACCTAGATGTAGATCTGTTTACCCTAGATTAACAAGCAGACCCTAGACCACGTTAGACCAGGTCCACCTGAAAGAAAACCTAGATGTAGATCTGTTTACCCTAGATTAACAAGCAGACCCTAGACCACGTTAGACCAGGTCCACCTGAAAGAAAACCTAGATGTAGATCTGTTTACCCTAGATTAACAAGCAGACCCTAGACCACGTTAGACCAGGTCCACCTGAAAGAAAACCTAGATGTAGATCTGTTTACCCTAGATTAACAAGCAGACCCTAGACCACGTTAGACCAGGTCCACCTGAAAGAAAACCTAGATGTAGATCTGTTTACCCTAGATTAACAAGCAGACCCTAGACCACGTTAGACCAGGTCCACCTGAAAGAAAACCTAGATGTAGATCTGTTTACCCTAGATTAACAAGCAGACCCTAGACCACGTTAGACCAGGTCCACCTGAAAGAAAACCTAGATGTAGATCTGTTTACCCTAGATTAACAAGCAGACCCTAGACCACGTTAGACCAGGTCCACCTGAAAGAAAACCTAGATGTAGATCTGTTTACCCTAGATTAACAAGCAGACCCTAGACCACGTTAGACCAGGTCCACCTGAAAGAAAACCTAGATGTAGATCTGTTTACCCTAGATTAACAAGCAGACCCTAGACCACGTTAGACCAGGTCCACCTGAAAGAAAACCTAGATGTAGATCTGTTTACCCTAGATTAACAAGCAGACCCTAGACCACGTTAGACCAGGTCCACCTGAAAGAAAACCTAGATGTAGATCTGTTTACCCTAGATTAACAAGCAGACCCTAGACCACGTTAGACCAGGTCCACCTGAAAGAAAACCTAGATGTAGATCTGTTTACCCTAGATTAACAAGCAGACCCTAGACCACGTTAGACCAGGTCCACCTGAAAGAAAACCTAGATGTAGATCTGTTTACCCTAGATTAACAAGCAGACCCTAGACCACGTTAGACCAGGTCCACCTGAAAGAAAACCTAGATGTAGATCTGTTTACCCTAGATTAACAAGCAGACCCTAGACCACGTTAGACCAGGTCCACCTGAAAGAAAACCTAGATGTAGATCTGTTTACCCTAGATTAACAAGCAGACCCTAGACCACGTTAGACCAGGTCCACCTGAAAGAAAACCTAGATGTAGATCTGTTTACCCTAGATTAACAAGCAGACCCTAGACCACGTTAGACCAGGTCCACCTGAAAGAAAACCTAGATGTAGATCTGTTTACCCTAGATTAACAAGCAGACCCTAGACCACGTTAGACCAGGTCCACCTGAAAGAAAACCTAGATGTAGATCTGTTTACCCTAGATTAACAAGCAGACCCTAGACCACGTTAGACCAGGTCCACCTGAAAGAAAACCTAGATGTAGATCTGTTTACCCTAGATTAACAAGCAGACCCTAGACCACGTTAGACCAGGTCCACCTGAAAGAAAACCTAGATGTAGATCTGTTTACCCTAGATTAACAAGCAGACCCTAGACCACGTTAGACCAGGTCCACCTGAAAGAAAACCTAGATGTAGATCTGTTTACCCTAGATTAACAAGCAGACCCTAGACCACGTTAGACCAGGTCCACCTGAAAGAAAACCTAGATGTAGATCTGTTTACCCTAGATTAACAAGCAGACCCTAGACCACGTTAGACCAGGTCCACCTGAAAGAAAAAATAAACACACCTTTTACAAGTTTCATTTAATCTGTTTGTATATGCAGCCGCCACACGCTCCTTTCATCACAGTAAACTCTATAAAAATCGACCAGTGCACGTTTTCCCCTCCTCCAGATGTATTGAAAGATGAATTCATGCATCGTTTGGATTTCCATGTACATTATGAGACAAACAGGAAACAGAGCGACATGTTTTCTCTGCTGACCACCGATGATCTCAGTGCAGCATCGGAGCCATTTTATTGTTTGACATCTTTGCTACTTATTCGTTTTCTGTGCCCGTCTCTTGGCCTCGTGTAGCGTTAGATCTGCTTACTAGGACACATCCCCTCTGTGACACGTTTGCCCCAGGGCTTCGATAAGATGTCACACAAATACGTCTTCATTAACAATTTCAGGTCTTAAAATCAAAGGCTTCAAATGTGCCACACAGTCCTGGTATACAAGTGTTGTTAGTATTTGGTTTATCAGATGTTTGTGTCATTTTGCCGGCCTTGTACATAGGGACAGAGGAGATTCATTACCTGGTGGTGATGATATTACAATAGAACTTTGCTGTAATTGTGATATAACATGAACAGGGTCATGTTTCCTGTTCATGTTAATTGATGCAACTTCAATGCAACACATTTACTTTCCAAACCTCCGACCCCACCGGGGTGTCCTGACTCCATCAGGTGGTGGCTTCTGTGTTGCAGTTTGATGAAAAACAACCTGCTGCAGAAATCTGAGAGGTAAAAGTACTCTGTTACTTCCTAGGAAGTGGCCAATTTCAACATATAAATACCTTAAAACTGTCCTCACGTACAGCACCAACTAAATGTAAATGCACCGTTGGTCAGACAAAAACGGCAAATCGAGTCGTTGGACTTTGGCTTCGTCAGATAATTGAGCACTTCTCACTGTTCTGACATTTTATTCACTAACAGTCGATCGGTAACTGTCAGATGTATTGATCATGGGAATCATCAGTGGTCGCAGCCTTACACCGCCGCAGTGATGGAGTAACTCGCCTGAGGTTTTCTGGCTGTTAATTACTTAGGCCGATCTAAAGCTGCAGCCCAGCCTTGGATGCCTTTGAGCCTGTTAAGTAAAGAAGTGCAGTGTCTCCCCTAGGTTTACAGCTTTGGAGACAGAAATGACATGCTGTCATGTAAATAAGATAAATAACTTAAGGCTAGTTTGTTTAATAGAAGGTGAACAACTGTTCTATAGGAAAGGTAACTTTAAATGACTTCTGTTGTGATCTGGTGCTATATAGAAAATAAACCTTCAACTTGACCTTCCCCCACCTTCAAGGGGGCCCTGGTGGTGATATGCTGATGATGTTTCTTGGCTTTTCAGACACCTGCACGTGTCTGGCCTCCGTGATGCCTTCAGTGACCTCGGGAAATCGAGTGTCGGGGGAATAAGTCAACAGACCAGGTGTGCAACCTCTTCTATTACACAGAGTCACTCCTTGGACACAGACCATAACCGGTACCATTCAGCAGACAGAAATCTCATCCAAACTTCATGGCCACAGTAAATTAAGTATAAATCACACTTCCTGTGTTGTTTTATGATCATGATGCTTTGGATGTTTCATGTCTTTAAACAAAAAGCAGCAGCAAAGTAAAATGCTTCTCTTTGTCCATTTTAGATGAATAGAAGGTTGAACATTCTTGAGTGTTTCCAGCACCTGGCTGCACCTAGAAATTATGTCCAAAAAGATAATGAACAGAACCGGTGACAAAGGGCAGCCCTGCTCTGGAGTCCAACACGCACTGGAAACAAGTCTGACTTACTGCCGGCCAACCAAGCTCCTGCTCTGGTTGTACAGGGACCGGACAGCCCTTAGCAAAGGGCCCCGGACCCCGTACTCCTGGAGCACCCCCCACAGGGCGCTGCGAGGGACACGGTGGAATGCCTTCTCCAGATCCACGAAGCACAGGTGGACTGGTTGGGCAAACTCCCATGAACCCTCCGCCACCCTGAAGAGGGTATAGAGCTGGTCCAGTGTTCCACGGCCAGGACGAAAACCGCATTGTTCCTCCTGAATCCGAGGTTCGACTATCGGTCGAATTCTCCTCTCCAGTACCCTGGCATAGACTTTCCCGGGGAGGCTGAGGAGTGTGATCCCCCTATAGTTGGAACACACCCTCCAGTCCCCCTTCTTAAAAAGAGGGACCACC
>NW_018128277.1:252074-258475 GCF_001952655.1 Monopterus albus | reverse complement strand
AAAACCAAGAAACACAGGTAGAAAGTTCCAGAAGGCACTTGAGTGTGATAATGTGACTGATCCTGTAAAAGCTCTTTGAAATGAGAAATGATTTGAGTTAAATATCAGTTATTTTTCTTTTTCCAGTTGAAGACAAACACCTGCAGGTTTCTGTAAACTGCATCAGTCCAGTATCACATCCCAGTGCTCCCAGTACAGAACATGAGTAGTGATTTATATGGTTCTGTTAGCTGAGGTCAAATCTGACCAGAAACACTCTTTTAAATGGTTTCTTAGAAATATTCTGTAAACATTATCCACTCGACTGTGTAATTTCCGAGCGTGGCCTGAACGCAGCATCGGTAGCTTTTACATGTTTACAAAGTGCCGAAGCCAGAGGTCAGATGTGTAGAGACAGACTCCGACTCAGCACCCAGTCCAATTTAGAAAAGGAGAGTTGACCCGAGAGACAGACTCTGATAATGAAGCTTCATTTTCCTGGCTCGAACCTGAACTCCTCAGCTGTGCATGGTCATTCTGCAGTCTCCAGTTGTAACTGATGGCCCGGTACTGCTCAGCAAAGGCACAGTGCAGCAGCCACAGACAGAAACACTGGTGTATGTTTAGTGATTGTTCCCCTCAAAGCAGCTCTGACCAGATCCACTGAAAATAGATGAAGACAAGTGATTCATATCCCACAGGACTCACCCGCTGTTTTCCTATCTGTCCCATTTAAAACACATTCCTGTACAATGTGTGTGATTTAAAGCAGCTCAGCCACCAAGTCACATGAGATGCACCCGGGTCAGACCTGAGCTCTGCTAAGCTCCAGTAGGACGTCGGCTTCTCCGTGAGCGGACCAAGCTGCTGCTTCACTGCATTATGTGGAATAAACGCGGAAAATCAAAATGACAGTTCAACAAAACTTTTTTTATTTAGCGACAACACTTTTAGTTCCAGCTGAAGCCGTGTAGTTTGTCAGTCTGTGGCAGAAAACACATTAGTACAGCCTGAATGCAGTAGAACTACACAGATGCAGTACAAGTACTGCATTTTGGTCTCTAGCTTCATTTTGTAGGCTTAAATAGGTGTCTTCTCAAATGACACCTTTCTGTGGTTTAATAGTTTTTATGAAGTAACAGTCAGACCCAGGCGGAACCTTAACGCGATATCTAGTTAGTGCGTTGGGCCTTTGTCGAACAGATTTATGTAGTAATGTGGGCACGGTTTCCATTAGTGGTTTTATTGACACCATAGGAACCAGTCTGTCTCTGTGCGATCATCTCTTTATTGTAAAGTCTGTCTAGAACCACGTGTTCGCTGTGTTTTACACATCTGGCAAACACATTTATGGAGTTTGAGTCGTGACTCAAAAGTTTTCTGCATCTGGCCCCTGAGCGGCAGCAAAACACAGTCGAGTGGCTCCTACTAAGTTACTAGTAAATGCTCTGTAGGTCAGTGATAGACATCGATGACAACACTTGGTCTCCTGCATCCACCAGGAGCCTCTGTTCGACCAGAGTCCAGTTAGAAACAGATCAGTGCCAGCTGCATTTTGTTTATGATTTATTAACCTGTGAAAGTGCAGGTGACGTTACGGTTGATCAACATTTATAAGTACCTGCATTGTTGGGGAACAGGAGCATGTTGGTACCAACCGGACCCAGTGCTGCAGCACAGGCTGGCTCCGCTGCACCCCTCACTTTTCATACATTCATAAATGTGTAAGGACGATTTTCTTTATGCAGATATTTCAAATGTATTTACAGATCGTTAGATGCGTGTGCACAGATCACCTCGTGTTACGCTCGAGTGCGACATTTACAGAGGATTTTCTCGCTCTGGGATCCACAAAGGTATGGTGCATTTAATGACAGGTGGAAAACTGAGAAAGTTTCAGGCTTTTTCCAGAAATAAAGTTTCTCATCACCTTGATTGGACCATCAATATTTAAGATGCCAGTCGGCAAATATTGATGGTAAAGTGATAATACGGCCATGCTCCGACTAAAGATAAAGCCACATGACGACATCGGAATAGTTCACGTTAAAATACATGTAAAGTCCAATTGAGGTGAGGTCGCACTCGAACGTAACACGATTCGTGCGGGCCAGGTGATCTGTGCACACGCATCTAACGATCTGTAAATACATTTGAAATATCTGCATAAAGAAAATCGTCCTTACACATTTATGAATGTATGAAAAGTGAGGGGTGCAGCGGAGCCAGCCTGTGCTGCAGCACTGGGTCCGGTTGGTACCAACATGCTCCTGTTCCCCAACAATGCAGGTACTTATAAATGTTGATCAACCGTAACGTCACCTGCACTGATCTGTTTCTAACTGGACTCTGGTAGAACAGAGGCTCCTGGTGGATGCAGGAGACCAAGTGTTGCAGGAGGTTTTTCCACAACCTGGCAACACAAATGCTCTTATTAAGGTTGAAGACGACTCAGTCATCCAGGTGCAGTCAGCAGGTTTTTTTTTATTTTTTATTAATGTGAAATGTTTTACTTCTTGTCCCAGTAGCTTCTTCAGTCAGTGAGGGACCTGTATATCCTCCAGGGTGGTCACAGTGGTCACATGACCTGAGTAGAGGGAGTTAGGAGCAGCCTCCCTGGTGGAAAGGTGAAGTGCAGATGGATGAGAGGGCTGCCTATGGAATGGGAAACAGGTTGTCTGAGGGGTTTTCCACATTAGCACAGATGGCATCTTTTACTGCTCTGTGTGTCTGTTGTCCTCAGGTGAAGGTCCGCTGCTGACCCTGGTCAGGAGTCGCTGCTCCTCCTGGGCCGGGCTGCTCTGAGCACCGTTACCCTTCCTGTGCTCTGGTGTCTTTGGGGGGGGACCGTCTCAGGGTATTCACAGGCCCGGAGGCCTGGGCATATTTCCCGCCCTGTGGTGTAGGGTCCTGGTGACTCCTACTTTGTGGTGCAGTGGATGATGATGGCTGTTTGACTCCCATCACCCACTGCAAGACCAGCAGCTGAGAATGTCTCACCAGGCCTGTGAATACCCTGAGATGGTCCCCCCCAGAGACAGCAGGACAAGAAGGGTAACGCAGTGCCCAGGAGGAGCAGCGACTCCTGACCAGAGTCAGCAGTGGACCTTCACCTGAGGACACACAGAGGAGTAAACAACACCATCTGTGCTAATGTGGAAAATCTCTGACGCAACCTGGCGGCCCTCTCATCCATCTACACTTCGCACGTCCACCAGGGAGGCCTCCCTCTATTCTCACCTTCTCTGCTCAGGTGACCAGTGTGACCACAGGGAAGGATGCTGCTGTAATTCAACGTCCAGTTGTTCTTACAAAAAGGCCTGTAACCAAACCTTCCTAAACGGTGTGTCATTAGAAAGAGTCTGAACTCTGCACAAACAGGTTGTGTTTCCGTTGAGCCTCGTCTCTCTGTTTGCCACTCTTCCTGCAGCTCCAGTCGGTCATCGGGTGCAGCGAGGCCTTCTGGGTAACCTTGTCCGGGTAGTGCAGCAGAGAGTCACATGACATCGGTGTTGAAGGCCCGGTTGGCTGTCGTCTAACTGCACTGTTGTGAATCCAGATGGACCACCACCAGGAGGCAGCAGCTGCTTCTGTCCTTCACACCAGGACGCACTGAGAGGAGTCTGGCTGAACCAGCCGGGGAATCTTGGGCCTTGTTCTTCTCCAGGTTCCTGGGACTGGACTGCACCAGAAACCGGTTCACATCGTGGGTTCAATTCTCCCTGGATCCACTTGTGGTACTGTGATGCGCTTTGCATAAGTGCCACCATACGGCAGAGCTCCGTTTACAGACACTTCCAGACGAACACACTGGAACACACACAAACAGAGTGTAGCATCAGAAACCCAGCTGTGGCAGCGTCCGTCACTGAGGCCCCACCACTACGACTCAGACCTGCAATGGACAAAGACTCAATCTGACACTTTGCTGCTGCTGGATTTGTCAATAAACAGTGGAACTGGTTTTTACTAACTTGAACTAAGACTAAAGATTTGTCATTGTTCTTTATACTTACTAAGGAAAAACAGTACAAAATGTGCACAGCTACTGCCACAGTATTTGAACTATAAGTTAATGTCGACTTCCTGATTTAACGGTGACAACGTCCTGTGTTTCCTAGAGCTCAAACTGACATATTTGTACCACAAACCACCATAATGTACATGCCTTATGTACCGACTATGGCAGTTATTATACAGCACATTATTAGAGTAAAGAAGAACCAAGGGCTCGACTGCAGCAGCTCCAACAGTAACATGCTGCTCAGCACAGCTTCATACACTTTACGTTTTAAAGCATAATTATGTTTGTGTTAAAATCTTCCTATAACCGTGACGGTCCATCCTGCCTGGATAAGTACTTTATGCTTCAAGTGGCATTTTGCTGGTAATACTTGAATACAGGCTTTTTACACATAACGAAGGAAGTTAAAACCGGTTCGTCTACTCAGCTGTAAATATGGTCTGAGAGTTGCACCACTACACATGAGATTAAAGGTGAGGCGATGGCCTGTTATTGATGAGCGATAGGTTTACCTGCAGTCGTCTCCTCCTGTGCTGATCACATACTTGTCGTCGTGGGAGAAGCGGATGTTGGTCACATGAGCCGAGTGGCCGAGGTAGCGCTTGTGTTTGGCCTGCAGACAGAACAAAGCTTACATTTGTCTCTAGTCACCAATCCATGATCTTTTTGCCGCCAATCTGCGACTCTTCCCATGTTTCAGTGCAACCCTCCGGAAAGTGAAATGAAAGAAAATAAACTCGCTAGGGAAGTTGGAATATCTGGACACAGTCCATTCACAAAAGAAACACAACAGCAGACTAATGGTGCAGGAGTCAGCGCTGCAGAGCCTCCCGGAGAAACACCAGCTTCCTGAGTTTCCTTCAGTATCACCGTGACTCGTGGTAGTTGTCAGTACATCCACTGGTGCACAGGAGAAACTAACTGGTAACAGCTAATTGGGCACTGAGTGTTCCACAACACAAACAAATACAGGTTTCCTACTGTTCACACAGGTTGTGTGGATAAAATAAATGTACATTTATTCAACAAATGTCTCTGGTTTCCACTCAGTTATATAGTTGATGTCTGAAAAGACTTTTAACACATTACTTCAGTGACACCAGTGTTTCCAAACTCTCTAAACCAGCCAACAGGTCAGTTAGTTACTTGGCCCTGCTGCTTTTCGGCATGTTCACTGCAGACACACACATTCTGATTTGTTGCGTTTCTTCCATAAGATAACTGACTCCCAGTGTTTTTCACGTGGTGACAAGAGAGGAAAGTATCAGCGACTCACAAACTTCTCTGTGCAGGGGAAGTCGAACAGTTTGACCAATCCGAAGTCGTCGCCGGTGACGATGTTCAGGCCGGCGTAAGACACACATGCACAGTTTACGTCGGCTTTGTCGGCGTTTCGAGGCCAAATCCCCAGAACCTCATCTCCCAGGATGCTGAGGGACAGACGGAGCTGGTTTAAAAAGGCCGAGTGAAAGAGGAAAAACGTAAACCTTCTTAGACCTTTTGAAAATCTTGTTGTGTGAGTGGTCGTGTTACCTGGTCCACGTAGCCCAGGTGATTCTGTCTATGACAGTCTGGTCGCTCACCAGCTTCCCCGAAGGAACCTCAAACACCTGACGCTTGTAAGCTCCTGTGGAAACCTGCACACGCACACACAGATCATGTGACTGCGTTACATATACAGTGATGTACCACAAACCATCCAGTTGAGTCCCCGTTACCAGAGTCAGAGCCATCCAGGGCTTAAACAGTCGTCACAGCTCTCACCACTTTATATTCCAGACTTTCTAACAGTGTCCTTCAGAGATCAGGCCAGACTCTCTGATTGGCTGTCATTTTGACATACAGGGTCATAAAAGTTCCATCATTATTTATTATTACCCCTCAAGTTAATTTTCATTTTAAATGATAAGACATGTTTCATCTCATCCTTTAAATAATTATATGGCACAATCTAATGTGCAGCCACGTTTCATGGAAACACCACATGAAGCTGATTTTTTGGGGGCAGTGACAGCAAAGGCCACTAAAAACACCGCGGCCAGCGTGCGTACACAAATATGAGCACTGCAATTTGACAAAATTGGTGGAATTCAAAAACTATTTAATGAAAGGGAAGGGGGATACAATTTAAGGGGTCAGTTAAATTTAAAAATTCATGCTATACGTACAACCAAAAAAAGATTTTGTATTTCCATAAGTGGGGTAAAACTATGGAATAATTTAAGTGTGGACATAAAAAATAGTAATAGAATTGACGAGTTTAAACATAAATATAAAGGTATGTGTCAATCAAGATATATGCAAGAACAGGCTCAATGATTAATTAGATGGAACATTGTGGGTGTGGTGTTAACACTTTGTAATAATTCTTTAGTATATTACTTGTGTGGTGTAGAAG